>NC_134503.1:7558665-7838665 GCF_040206685.1 Ascaphus truei
ATGCTCGCGCACCCCCCTCTTACCTTCTCTCCGGCATCATTTGACGCCGTGTTGTCATGGCGACTCGTCGCCAGAAGCCGGCTGAGAGCAGGCAAGAGGGAGTTTCAGACGCCTCACGCGCTCCCACGGCATTTAATTTAAATGTTGTGTTGAAGAGCGTGGGGTCTCTGTAAACGCCGCGTCCCCCCCTGAAAATCTCAGCCAGTTTGCGCACCCCTGGCGTAGGGGCCCTGGCGCCATCTCTCGGATTGTAAGAAACTTCACTCTAATTAAATTTACTAAGTGGGGATAACGCACAGTTAATGATCCCATCTCCAGCAAACAGGCACCTAATTCATTATGCTACTGTATGGGGACACCTTCCCTGTGCGGAGGAAGCATTCCACTCCATTCAAATGAATGGAACCTACATCTTCTCTAGCGCAGGAAGATAGCTTCATGGCAGATTAAATGAGGACCCAAGCGACAGGCAGTTGATGCATTATTACCTCCGCGTTAGCTCACGTACCCAACGTGCTCCTGTTTAATTCTGTAAAGGAGGAGCGGCTCAGTGAGTGAAGACACCGACTCTAGCACTGAGTGTGATGCAGGGGAACCTGGTTCAATTCCCGGTGTCGGCTCCTTGTGACCTTGGGCAAGTCACTTTATCTCCCTGTGCCTCAGGCACCAAAAAAAAACTAGCAGCACTATACAAGAACAATTATTATTCAAGTGCACAACTGTGTACAAGGTCGGCAATAGAGCCAGCATTTCACCGAGCATCGTGTCACCGCAAATTCATTTATATACAGTATGCTAATTTGCTGTATTATCTGGTGAAATCCAGCAGGGCGCACACACCAGGTTGCGTTGACCGGCGATATTTCACTGAAAGCTTGCAAAACCAAACACTTATTTTGGCAACATTATTAGTCCTTTAGGGGAGGCGGGGGGAAACATTTTGCCATTAGGACAGTTTTTTATATCCCTAATTTGCAATATGTAAGCAACACTACATCACATGAAAACCTAACCACAAAATGTATCTGGCATTTCCTCCGACCATATATTCCACTCGAGGTGAAGTCCCACTGAGCAATGTATTGGAGTTGCATTAAAGCATTGTGTCGCCCATCTGTTTCATTAGGCTGCGCATATAGTGCCGGCGACATCAGGCTACGGTCGCTGGAAAAACCAAATAGAGATGACTTCCAGCGATCGCGACCAATCCGTCGCGTCGCGCTTACTATAAGCGCACGCGGCGGCGGCGGCAATGCATTTGTTTTGACGCGACGTTGCGTCGCTGTCGCCAGCACTGTAAGCGCAGTCTTACCACTTTCAGTGCCAAATGCCGTGACACCCAGCTGCATTTTCAGACATCGCGCTGTACACAGAAGCAAAATATGTATCAAAAAAACGCAGAACATTCTCATAAGATACTGTACTAGTCATTGTCTCGTGTGCGTGCAGCTGCTTTACACTACAGCGTCCTCTAGTGTCCACATGTGTGTACTGCTAGGCTAAAATGTATACTGGGGTCAGTAACAGGGACCCGCATCTATCTCCTATATCTCAGGGCTCTTCAACTTTCACCCGACCGGACGGAGGAGGAGGAGGAGGAGGGAACGGCAGAGTCCCCAGACCTCACCCAAGGTAACGTGTGTGTGTGCATGAGTGGAGGCTCCTACCTGCTCTGGAACGCCCGTCCTCCTGCAGTGTCGTGTTGTCATGACGACCCGACGTCACATGCTGCTGCGACGCCTTCGAGGGACACCCCCAAAGTCTTGGTGCCTAGGGGCCCCCCAAGAGGGTCTTAATCCAGATTAGCCTTTTTACCTTGATATAAATCACGGTGTTAGCTGGATCGGTGTGTACATGGAATTAAAATGTTACTTGCACCCCCTTGAGTGAACAAATAGTGAAAACATTTTTAAAGAGAGGTTTGTTTAAAAGCAGCAGTCCAAGCTGCCGTTTTTATTTTATTCCCTTTAATCTGTACGTCAATACAATTCACACAATAAGTAATTAGCTAAATTGCCGATGGATCGGCAAAGATTCGGCTCGGGGGGTTCACTAAATGGCTGTCAGTGCAGGAGAGGAGGACCAAAGGTGCACAGTTCTGTGGGGAAGATCATGTGACCAGGCAGTCACTAGATACAATTGGTGGACTGGTAGAAAGAGGGCAGGGCTCAAAAAGGGGTGTGCCAGAGCCTGTTTCAGAAGAAGGAGATGTGATTTAGTAAATTGATGCTATAGAAACAAAAATGCTTGTTAAATTATAATACATTAAAAATGTAATTTAGAGTCGATTTAAAAAAAAAATGGTCCAAGTATTTTCTCATAGTACAGAACGGATTAATTAAAAAACGCACATGTAGGCTATTGCTTTGTCTGCAGCTTTAACGTGTAATTGTGGAAACAGGTCTGGCTGTTTTAACCAAAAGGGCAAGATGATCAGTCAGTGGGTGTTTAAGTTAAAACCTAAAGCCGGAATCCCTACAGTATTTATAAGTCGCCAATTGGACAATAAGATGCTTGAGTGCAATACTGAACATTCGGAATGTCTCATTTACAAGTTCCTGCTATTCTAGATGTACAAGGTGGGGTATTTTCAGACTTCCATTACCAAGGTCAATAAAATGATAGCAGCGACGTGTAGAATTACCAGCATCGGGTTTGAGGAATCCCTGCAGACAATATGACTGCATATTCTGCTTTGGAAGGGCGGAGTTCATACACACAGTCATTCTTCACAGTGTTTGCACTTCTAAGCATAAGGAAAGAGGACTAGTCACATCACATGACTCTTAGGGGCCTATTCACTAAACTTCGATAAGTTCAGTGCATTACTGAGCGGGTTTGCATGTTCTTACCGCACTAAAAAAAAGTTGTGTGAAAACGGTATTCACTAAGAAAAATCACAAGTTTTTTTTTACCGTGTGCTAACACAAACGCCAAATTGCACTACTTTGTGTTTGCTTGATGAGCGACATGTCGCTCCAGCAGCCTGTAAGAGCTGCACAGAGACACGCTGTCTCTCCGTGCACAGGTCTTACAAGCGATCGCGCAGTTTTCATTTCAAGTTTAATAACAGTATTGAGGAAGGGGGTCTCCGGAGCTGAACCGCATTCATTTCAGCCTCAGGGACCCCCTGCTTCCTGAGTTACAGCCCCCGGTATAGGGTGCCGGTATCTTCTTGTATTGTTTAAATGTCCCGCGTCACGTGACCGCGACATTTAAACTTTGCGGGGATACTGGCACCCCATACCGGGGGCTGTAACTTGGGAAGCAGGGGGTCCCTGAGGCTGAAATGAATGCGGTTCAGCTCCGGAGACCCCCTGCTTAAATTCTGTGTTATGAAAATAAAAAAACAGCTTAATTACCTTAGCGGCTGATGAAGGGGTTAAACTAGAGTACCTGGTCTGTTGGGGGTAGAGGTGGTTGTTGAAGGGGGTAGTTGCCCCAGGGTGGGTGGTTAGGCCTACCGGAAGGTTGCGGGAGCAGTAACCGCTATAGTAATGAAGGGGTTGACCCCTCCCACTACCCACCCACTCTGGGGCAACCCACTCCCTCTACCCCCAATAAGCAGTAACATACAACAATTCTACTGCCCCCGCCCCCCCTCCCCTCTAACACATATATTACAATAGGGCAAAATTCCTATTATCCAGATCTGGATACTAGCGCATTTGCCCATTAATAAAATATTAAAGCTGGAAAATTATAGTCCAACTGTGAACGGAGAGAAAGAAACCTTCACGGTTAGCCGCTAAGGTAAAAGAAACTAGCTGTAATTTTATTTTTATTACCTAGGATTGAATCCGGGAGCCACCAGAGCTGAAATGAGTGCGTGTTAGCCCAGGAGATCCCCAAATTCAATCCTATGCAGTAAAAATAAAATAAACTGCATGATAAGCAAATCACGATTCCGATCTCGTCACCCTTCAGATTACGAGTGCACGTTTTCATGGCGCGATATGCATATCGGAGTTTAGCATTTTTCTAGCTACCTCACTACCTCTTATAGCCAGATTGTTAAAGCTCGTTAAAAAGCCGTTTTAGTGCGATATTGCCATGTTGTCGAAGCTTTGTGAATAATGCAATATCGTTTGAAAAGGGCACTTAACAAGCGTTAATGCACTTATCAAAGATTAGTGAATAGGCCCCTTCATCTCCCGGAGACACATTAAAAAAAAAAACACTTAATGAAAAATATTTTTATTTTATTTTGTAAAGAAAAAATATCTATATGTTCACCAGTTGGTTTATACAAAAGTCACATTTATTGTAAACTGGATGTTACACCGGTCCAGTTTTACAAAGTTGGGCATTTAAACATACTGTAGTGCAGAATATTCAAGCATATTTCATTTAAAAGAACGCAACCAGATTTACTTTACATTTCAGACCCCGTAAATCTGATTCTTAGACATGCAGCAGTCACAGGTCGAGCATATGAAATCTCTCATGGAAAACATCTGCATGGTATCTCTCCCAAATCCTGCAATAGGAAAAGGGCTCAATCAACCCTCAGCATACAAAGCCACCCTCCAGGTAAGGATCCCCTATAAGCTGGAGCACTGGGAGGTGCTTTTCTACCAACTCTCCTTTCCCAAATGTCTCTGGAACCCTTCCTGTTCTGTAAACAACCTGCAGGATCTCAGCTGCTACGGTGGAAGCCTCATTGTGCATTGTGACTTCATTTTCCATCTGTGATGGTGAGAGTACCATCTCCCATAGATGGCCTCCTCCAGTTAGGGAGATATGGAGACCCAGGATAACTCCATATGGAGATTGTCCTTTCCTCTGGATAAGAACCGCAATGGAAAAGATCCCGGGGAACCTTGCGGAGTTGCTTGTCCAGGAGAAGTCAAAGGGCTTGTAGTACAGGAGTCTTTTGCTCACATTCTGGGCCTGACTTTGCATCAATAGAAGAGAAATCAGACTGCTAGAGAAGCAGAGAAGGGTCTGACTTGCATCCTCCTTCGCAACTGCTATCACTGTGATCACAGGCTCCTTTTGACTATGTCCCCATAAGCTCCTCTCCAAAGTCCACCAGGTAGCCAGTGGCTGGCTAGCAAGAAGAGGCTGAAACTGAACGAGCTTTCTATGGAATGATCTTGCAGGACCTACCAAGTGGCTGGCTGGGACACAGCTACTACCAGAGGAGAACAGGACAGATACGACAATGACAAAAATAAGGCCCAGTACAGCAGCCAGGCTGACTGAAGCCAAGAAGTCTGAACATTCTGGCACCAGCGCTCTTGTCTGGGATGGAGTTGGGTCAGGGAATCCAGGCTGCTCTCTTATCCATGGTAAATTCTCAGGGGAAGGTGATGGAATGCACACACACTGCCTGCTGTGTGCCATGAAGGTCTTCTAGTTTTCCAACTCTGGGGAGAGACAGGATAAGAAGAGGAGTGGGTTAAGGAACCAGACTGGTTTAACCTCTTGGTGGAGGCACTTACAATGCATTGCATGCCACCCTCCACGCCGAGCACGGTCATTTTAAAACAGAAGCACAAAGGCTTTGAATGTGGATCTGAAGCCCATGGAGAGGAGCTACTGTTGTCTTTGATGTAACACGATTAGGAGGAGACATGTTAAGCTCATTTTGGCTCTAAACTTTAAAATCTCCTTTGTTTATGTGCTTGGGCCATTGGCGCCTTCTTGAACCAATTGGGGGATGCATATTATTATAATAAGTGAACACTACGAGTTTCATGTTTCATTGGCATAAACCAATGTACCAAGAACACTTCCTTCTCTATTATCAGTGAGTAATGAGGGGAGTTATTATAGATGTTGGGGGAGGGGGGGGGGTTTGTGTTGAATTTGTAACAAACGTTTCTTCCTCTTTTCTTTGTGTCCATTTAATATGGCAGGTCTCAGCTGGGGTTACATCATTTGTAATTCAATGCAAACTTTAAGGGGCAAATTGACGGATTGGTCGCGATCGCTGGAAGTCATCTCTGTCTGATTTTCCAGTGACCGTCGCGTCGCCGTCACTGTAAGCGCAGCCTTACACATACATATATACCCCATGAAATGACGGCTAAGAGTTGAACATCCCAACAGATCGACTGATCTATTGTTTTTCTGGGATTTTACCAGATTAGCCCAGGGGTGAGCAAAGTTCTCCCTGCATGCTCTCCTCGCCTGCTTGTGCCCCCCCCCCCTCCGCTCGGCTCCGACGTCAAGGGGCCATGTGACATCACGTTGTCATGGCAACATGGCGTCATTTGATGCCGGGTTACCATGGCGATGCCAAAGACCAGGTAGAAGTTAGAGGCCTCGCGCAGTCCCCCCGACATTTAATTAAAATGTCTTGGGGGAGAGCGCGGGACCTCCCTGGAAAATCTCACGCCCCCCAGTTTGCGCACCCCTGGATTAGCCCATCTTTATGTCCCTTCTGTTAGGACCAGTAGCTCCTCTATAATGGCAGGCTTTTCTCTCTAAAACAGATGCACCTTTTGGTTGTTGCAAGTACAGTACATGCCTCCCGAGCTTCACTTCTGCAGCCTTTTCAGGGAATACATTTCCTGCCATCAATACATTAACATGGCCTGAAGGAATGGAGGGGAAATATTTAGCAAGGTATGCTGCAGCAGCAAAGAGACCGCACAGAGTCAAGCAACACCTCTACTGTTTTAAAGTTTAAAACCCTGAAAGCTATATTGTGAACAGGCACAGGTAATAAATTAAACAAATCAATCAAAACCTTCCCAGAAACACGGAAACAGGTTTTACACGTTGCTCCATAGCGTGCAAGCGTCTTTCCTCCGAGCTATTGTTTTAACTGTATGAACTGGAGCTCTGATTAGTAAATGCTGATCTCTGTATGTTCTCCCTACCTACCAATTAGATTGTAAGCTCCTCGGAGCAGGGGCTCCTCTTCCTTAATGTTACTTTTATGTTTGAAGCACTTATTCTCATGACCTGTTATTTATATTATTTGTTATTTATATGATTACCACGTGTATTACTGCCGTGAAGTGCTATGTACATTAATGGCGCTATATAAATAGCGACATACAATTAGTGTTGGACCGGGTCATACTTTAAAAAAAAAAAAAAACGGGTAACGGGTACCCGGCCAAAATTAAATAATCTACCCGGCCGGTTACCCGGTTGGCACTTACCTGGGGGTGGACGAAGATGGCGGCAACATCCAGGCAGGTCAGCAGAGGTCCTGTGGCGTTGGCAGCATCAGAAGTGTGTGTTCAGCCAGCGTGGGAGCTGCAGGACTCCATAGCAGTGTGAGCTGGGGAACCATGTGACCGGAGCAGGAGCAGAACCGTTTCTATTGGACAGCGGGCTGAACACACTTCTGATGCTGCCACCGCCACAGGACCGCTGCTGACTCGCCTAGATGTCGCCGCGGGCTTCCTCTCGGGTCTTCCTCGCCTTCCGTCGCTGACAGCAGGCAAGTAATGATGTATGTTTCAGCTACCCTGACATTACTCGGCGCCGGGCCCACTTCTCTGTTGCCGAGTCCGGGTAATTTCCGGGTAGCTGAAAATCCGCCGGGTAACGGGTAATTCCGGGTACTCGGTACATCACTACATACAATACAAGTGAGGCGGTGGCGTGACTACATGCTTGGGGTCCCCTCTGGATTATGTCGGTCAGAGTTAAATGGGCTGGTTTGGAGAAAAATGTTGAGGTTGAGTGGCTAGGTGAGGGGGTGGTGGGGGGAGGTTCCATGGATTCGGTCTCTTCTACCTGGGTCTGATGGAAATAATACCGCCCCGCGCTGTAACACTTAGCGCGCTAGTAACATTGTAATTTCAATTGAGCTAAATTCACTTTATAGCTATAACCAAACCTTTAGTGCTTGAAGTCCATCCCAGAGTTTGGGTAGTCGGTAAGCTCCATGTATATGTGTTGCTAGTGCTGCACTCCTGTACTGTACCTTATACCTAGATTCCCTCGTAGTTAGAATGCCAGTATGTGGTTTGGAAAATAAAAGCTGGTAAATTCCGGGCATTATTGAAATCTCTGCTCTCTGATTGGTTAAAATTCCAGGCATTATCCATTCAGTAATGGCCCAGAATGTTTGGCACCCTGCCAAGTTTTTCAGCCAATCAGCTTTCAGTTCTCATCCAAAGCGTGAAAGTAGCTCTCAGTCAGGACAGCTAATTGGACAGGAAACAGCAGCCAGGCACTGACTCCAACCCCCACGCTGCCTGCAGCCAGATACTGACTCCTCCCCCACCCTGCAGCCAGGCACTGACTCCTCCCCCACCCTGCCTGCAGCCAGGCACTGACTCCTCCCCCTGCCTGCAGCCAGGCACTGACTCCTCCCCCACCCTGCCTGCAGCCAGGCACTGACTCCTTCCACTGCCTGCAGCCAGGCACTGACTCCTCCCCCTGCCTGCCTGCAGCCAGGCACTGACTCCTCCCCATGCCTGCCTGCAAAGTGCTCCACACAGGAGAGTGAGGGGAAAGGTTTGTGTGTCTGCTAAGTGTTTTGTGGGTCTAGAGGGGGCAGCAGAGTGTTTTGTTGTGTGTGTCTTATTGGTGTGTGTTTTGTGGGTGCAGAGGGTGGGACTGTAGTGTGTGTCTTCAGTGTGTGTTTTGTGGGTGGAGGAGGGCGGCAGAGTGTTTGGTGGTTGTAGACAGGGGCTGCAGAGTTTGTTTTGTTGGTGTGTGTGTCTGCAGTGTGTGTTTTGTGGGTGCAGAGGGATGGGGGCTGCAGTGTGTGTCTTGCAGGTGAAGGAGGGGTGCATATCTGCAGTGTGTTTTGTGGGTTTAGAGGGGGCTGCAGTGTGTGTCTTCAGTGCGTGTAGATGGTGGAGGAGGGCTGCAGAGTGTGTTTTGGTGTGTGTTTGTGTGTGCGTCCACAGTTTTGTGGGTTTACAGTGACTGTGTGATTGTGGGTGTAGAGGGGGGCTGCTCTGTGTGAGTGTGTGTGTGTTTTGTGACTAGAGGGTGGAGGAGGGCTGCAGTGTGTTTTGTGGGTGTAGAGGGGGGGCTGCAGTCTGTGTTGGGGCTGCAGAGTGCATTTGTATTTATAGAGGGTGGTTGCAAAGTGTGTTTGTTTGTGTGTATAGAGGGGGGGCTGCAAAGTGTATGTATATAGAGGGGGGCTGTGTTTATGTACAATTTCCTTTTAATAAACACGTGCAGTAAAAGAATGTGGACGATCATGCTGATAAAAATCAATATGACTAAAAAAGTGTCTACAAAAAATGTGTACCTTTCTGAAAAATGAAAAAAATATATATATATATCCTACATTTAGCCTATAATAGTAATAATCCCCACAGAACAGGGCATTACTGGCCAATAATGCCCTAGCTGAGTTAAAGTCCCTCGGCTTCAACTTTTCCAGCCGGGGCATTATTGGCCAGTAATGCCCTGTTCTCATGGGATTATTACTTAAATATCCACATCTAGTTCCTTAACTTCTCCGGAACTGCCTTTAGCGAGCAGGGCCGCTATACTCTCACTCAGTATGACAATGTATGGTAAAGCACAATTAGCTTGACTGGCCAGGTTTAGCAAGAGCAAGGTCCATCGGTATGTAACTAGAGTAAGGTAAGTGGCCCCCCTCCCCATAACATTATTTCTCAGACTGATAGTAATATATACACATCAAATTAGGCCGTCATATTTGCTAGCAGTAGAATGAATCAGACTCTCTGAGAAGACGATAATCACTGCAAGCCTCGAATAGTCATTCTCTCACAGTAGGTACAGCATTGCTTAAATACTGAGTATCATCCTAACTACGAAGGAAGCTGGGTATAGGATATGAGTGCAGCATTACCAACACATATACTATACTTGGAGCTATACTGTACATGGAGCTTACGGACTACCCGTCCTCTGGGATGGACTTCAAGCACTCAAGGGTCGGTATAGCTGTAGAGTGAATTTAGCCCATTTGAATTTACGATGTTATTATACGGCACGGAGCGGTATTATTACATATACTTTGATCCGCAAATCCGAGTGTATCAGTTAGTACACACCAGTTTTTCGTCGGTATCTTGTAGCTAATTATTTTATCTGAGTAACCAATAAAATATACGTTTTAACGATTCCATTTATGATCATTTAGGGTCTTGAGTGCTGCATAGTCTGGGGTCTTCTCTATTCTGTATTTGTGGTAACATTATCCCAGCCGAGCACCGTCCCCCCCATTATTGCACCTCTACCATAGGTGAGCGAAGGTTCCCCCATCCCCTTAAGTTTGTCAGGATAGAATATTTTGTGAGCTCTGTAGGTTTTTGACAATCGTTCCTTGTGTGTATGAGATCTTATACTATATTTCCTTCTATTATGAAATAAATAGCATCAAACTGTGCTTCCTTTCTTATCTCCTGGCAGAGATGCAAAGAAAATAAACATTTGTTATTATTGTTGTTGTTCTTCTGCGAGAGCTGGGAGGACCACAAAGGGTTTCTTTTCAGAAGCTCACATCATGAGTTTTCAAGGAGGACCAAAGTGCTTTTCTTCAGCTGTTCACATGATGCGTTACAACAGCCTGCAGTGCTACAAAGCCCTCTTCTTCTGATATAAAAAGAATGTACACGTCGACCCAAAAATAACAAAAAACTTGCTAACAATCAAGAGAGGTTCTTCAGAACCAGTTTATCTGGGGATAACTATCCAGTTCAAAGCAGCATTACAACATTCCCCTATTACTAGATGTCAAGCATGTAACCATCCTAGTATTCGTACTGTATGTGAGTACACAGAGTGCAATATCTGAAGCAGGGACCCAGGACTGCAAAAATTATATGTACAGCGCTGCGTACACGATCAGTGGTGTACAAGGGGGAACAAAACAATTATATTCTGATTATAAAGCCCACAGAATTAACACATCTGCATTCAGACAAAACCAGTGCAATTCTGGGACAGAAACAATCCACAATTGCATTTTTTTCACCTTTGAAACATTTGGCGCAGTGGTTCACCCAAGAAATTGCACGACGTTTGACTTGAGCCATTTATATATAGCAATGTGCGGTGATTTTGGGCAGGTGGAGGAAGGCAGCAGTGTACAATGCAGGGATCAATCTCACAGCAACACTCTATTGCAGGCGGTAAAAGCAGAGCCAACGTGATGTCATATAGAACAGAACGGAGAGTAGCAGCAAGAGTTATTTGGGAAGAGACCTGAAAATTCTCAGGCGTGAAAGCACTGGGGTTCATGTACCAACAGGGAGAAAAGTGTGTTTAGACGCACGGTAGAGCTGCAGCATATAAGCACAGACAAAAAGCTTTAGTGCTACATCCAATATGACAAATTATATCTTTAAATAGTTCTCTAGCTTTCTTTTCATAAGGGTCATGTAGACAAAATCGTTGGCCAAACCATTTTAAGGTGGCAAACCACACCAAGGTATCCCCTCTTCTGCAAGTCCCAACACTACTCATGAGAATACCAACATGAAAGTATTGAATTGTGTCTTTTGTCACATTGGATGTAGCATTGGGTATTTTTGTCTTTTGGACACACACACACACACACACACACACACACACACACACGTTCTGGGGTTAGAGTTTGCTGGGATTGTGTGTTGACTAATACTACTGTACCTGCAAAAACTCTCTTAACCTCTCTAATGGAGGGAGCATGGTCTTAATAGACAGGCCATTCACAGGTGCACAAAAGTTGTCGGATTTAAAATAAATAAATAAAACACACCAGTTCCTTACAGCTGATGCAGATTTGGCTAATTGGTATGGTGCAGAAAGTGGTACATCTCATAACACCGGCCCCATGCTACTCATCCAACTCCTCCTACTGACAACTCCCCAAGTCGTAAACTGGGGGGAAATATTCTGATACCCAGGTGTAGAATTGCCTTGATACATAGACACCCATTGAATCCTAAAATCATAAGCATGCTTGAGCCTTCCCAAACCCTGGGCTTATATACAATAGGATTACTGAAGGCCAAGACATTAAATAATTGCTGATGGCCGCAAAAAAGGTTGGTTCAAGTGACATGTTCAGCTTTGGTTTGCAGCAAAGTTGCCCATTAACTTGCCCACATTAAATAAGGAACAGGATGCAAGTTCTGAGCCAAACCAGGCCTTCACATCAAAGCTTCAGAGGCTCTGCCTACAGCAGACATCGTCAAACGGCTAAATGTTTAGGAGCAAAGCAAACATACAACACATAGTTATACGCCTCTCATAAATTTGCTTCTGTAGTCGTTCTGTTTACCTTTATATAGCACTGCCAACAAATGTTTGGATGTGCCGCCATGTAAATGTATACAGGTAAAATGACCCCCTCCAGGAAGAATCCAAACAACCCAAGACCTGAGTAAAGTGAATTCTCCAACAGGGTTACCTCCCACTTCACAGGACAGTGTCTGTCCTGGAATCAGATGCATATCCTCCCTGTTCTGAAGATGCCAGCACTTCTCAGTTATTGCAACATTGTTGCTTCCGTAGTTGCTTCCCAGTCTGTTGCCTTGGCAACCTCCCTCTGCTCAAACCTGAGTTGGTTTAGCTTTCTCCCCCTGCTATCCTCTGACTGTTGTTGGGCCCTATTGCTTGTTCCTGCTTTGACAGGGAAGCATGCTTTCTTTTCCTACAAGACCCACAGCGAGTAGATGCCTTTCACTGCTCCCCCAGAAAAGCATTTCTTTTTACCTTCTCCCCCCAAATGAAGCCTGCCAGCTATTTCATACCCCGCCTCCCCCCACCCCCCCCCAATAAAAGTTGCAGAAAATAGGACTCTGTGCGCATTTAAAGGAGATGAGTTTAGCTACCTGATCCTACTCACTTACCAAAGTGGGCTTGGGCCAGAATAGTGTCCTAATAATCCCAACCCTTGTCCCCCCTCTCTTCTAACAAACATGTAGCTTTATACCCATTAGTGCATAGCGTAGTGAATTAGAAACGACTGTACTCGTGCTCAAGGTCACAATGAGCGTTAACACGTTCACGGTGATGTATTGATGTTCCCTCTTGCAGCAAATTAGGTCTTCTCCTGCTCTACAGGCCTGTTATAGTATTAGGCTGGGGCCATGGTATCTTCTCCCGTGCGGAGGCGCGTGGAGGCTGAGGGAAAGCGGGCGCTTTCCCTGGCCATGCTAGACGGGCCGTGGGGGGCGTTCCTAGTGATGTCACGGAGCTGGTTCGCCCTCATTGGGTGAACAGCTCATGTGACCTGTATGACGCGCTGAGAAATCAGTTTATCCGATTTCTCACGCAACGCACGCACGCCGCTTGGACGCGAACACTGCCTTAAGGCAGTCTGTTCGTCCGCACGGTCTGCGGCACCATGTCCGCGGCCATAGGTAAGATACAGACAGAGACAGTAATACTCTTAACACAACTGGTATAGTACAAAGTATCACTGGCTGCAATATAAAGCTGAATGCAATTATTCATCACAAAGTTAATTTCCCGCCCAAGCGGCTTAATGACTTCGAAGAAATCTTCATTTCCCTGAACACCAGTCCTGCACGTTCTCTATCTCACAGGAGCCTCCTACCATCTGTTGACTCGAGACTCACCTCTGCCTTGCATCTTTTGGCTGCAAAAGCCACCAAACAGGTTCTTCTTCCAGTCACCCACACATTGTACCGGACTGACCGATGATAACCCCTTCTCCTTCCCAAATGACCAGGGTGAGGGACACACCGACTTCTCCCTTTAGCCCTGAAGAGGTTAACCATTAAACTATCCACCCTTAAATCACAAAGAGAAATTGGGGTTGTGAGGACCACCTGCTCTTAGAGACGTGTGCACTTTGCGAACCACGTGAAATTAACCCTTCGAAGGACAGAGCAAAAAACACTCATCCATACAACATGTAGAGAGACTTGGAAACACACCTGAAATACCTAGGAAATAAGCCAAGTATGCAAATAACTGTATATAAGATATGCCAATGTAATTACACAAATATTATCAATTCCTCTTCTCCAAACGCCCTATTTCAGCGTCTGGATCTCAGGGTTGCGAAATATTTTAAAATATATATTTTCCAGCGCCATTTTTATTCGAAATCTTCACTGCTTTTGCTCACAAATCAGAAAATCTCAAAGTGCAGTAGCTCTTCCCCCTTTAATTACATACTGCCCCCCCCCCCCTACAGTATATCATGGCAACAATTAAATGGGGAGGGTGGAGTTGGGGGGAAGTTAGGTGCCAGGTGATCAATATCTTTTAGTGACTGCATCTCCCATTTGATTTGCCCAAGGGATTCACAAACTGAGCTCTATGGGAATCGGTTTTGCAAAACCAGGAATGCAAGGGGGTTTCTGTCCCCAGAAATCAGATTTAGGATATTGGGTAGGTGACCCTACCAGGGGTGCAGCCGCCATAACAGCTCAGGCAGACGTATTTAAGAGTATATTAGCATGTGTGTATCTGCATCTCTGAGTATATCTGCATCAGCGTGCTAAAGTCCCTCACGTTCATAGTTTTTTTACATTTGTTCGCTAATGCAAACATTTAACAGAGTTCCTTGTTCTTTTTAATGTCATTTTCCTTTCAGTTTTGTCATGTTGCAATCCAGGGAGATCAGCCTCCCAAATAACCTTCCGACCAAAATTAAGCCGGCTGCCCTTTTCCCTGCATAAAAGTCAATGGGCTGAGGCTCGAGTGATGAATGCTTATTTTAGCCTTTCTAATGATGATTGAAAAGAGAAAAAAAATATACAACATCCTGAACTTTAACAGTCCGTCAAGTGTGTGTGTGTGTTAAGGATGGGATGTTAGGGGTGCTGCAGCCCCTGGGTTTACACTTTTTTCCATTGCTATTGTATGTTACTGATTTTGTATGTACAGCACCCCCATCCCAGAAATAGTTCCTGCCCTCCTCGGTGGCTGGAAGTGGGGAGTCAACAGCTATAAACGGATATCCCAGCTTCAGCACAGGTGGCGCAATCAAAGACCGAGCCACCTGTGCGGAAGCAGGGATATCCTTAAAAACCTAACCTGGGGGAGGGGGGGTTAAAACTATTCTCCTGGAGAATGACCATTTTCCTCCAAATAACCATTGGAAGGCTCTGACAATTCCAGTTTTATAGCTCTCCTCATCCACAGGTATTAATCTGTAAAATCACACCCAAGGGAAATAAATCTTTGCAGCGAGTACATACAGTACAGCGTATCCCGGTGTAGCACTGCCAGTGTACTCAGCCCTTCATCTGTCCAAAAACAGCTTTACAATGTTACTTTTAGGCTCCATTTGTGCCACATCATATGGAAATGGCATGGAGGTCCCAAGCTGTGCCACATGGTGAGCGCGGTCATTTACCACAAGGCTATGTTCCTTGGAGTAAACGCGCTCAACTCCACCACTGTCTGAGCATAAGCTCAGCAACCTGTTGGCAAGCGTTTATCCAAAACTGGGGCTTTAGTTAAGAGGAACCCTTCTGACGCAGCCCAAAGCATATCAATCACAGAAAGAGCGCTAGAATAGATACATACCCAATTGCACCAGGATACTCTAACAGAACTGGGCTGCTGTCTAACGCCTTGGTAATCAGATGCATTAGACACACCCACACAGGTAAGGAAGGTGTGTGTACATCCAGGTGATCCGCCTACTGTGTCTTTCTAGAAACTTTAACTCTTTTTACAATGTATTGCAGGACTTCATCCAACACCTGAGCACCACCTGAGTGGGGTTATTTTTATATTGCAGGACTAACCAGCGATTAAACAGTTAACACAGAAATGACTCCATGCAAAGTAATAAACATGCAGATATTGCGGTTGTGCGTCACCTTATTCCTTTTGCTGCCATAGGTGACGGGAACATATTTCAACCTCAGTTAATGCTAATGGGGTACTCACTAAGGGCCTCATGCAGAGAGCAGCGCTATTAACAATCTCGCCATTTTCCGGCGAAAATCGCGCTAAAAACAGCCGAAAATGGCGAGGTAGGAAAAAAGCGCCATTTTTTTTTTCTAATTGAAAATCTCGTCGCGCGGCTGGCGAGAAACTACATCTCGCCAGTCTGAAAAATATCCAAATTCAGAAAGGCGCGCTCGCCATCTAGCGGCTGTTTTTGGCGCGATTTTCGTCAATTTTCTCCGCCAACTAAAGTTGGCAAGAAGCAGGAGCTCACCGGCTATAGGGGAAAAAAAAAAAATGCGCAAATTTTTTTTTCTCCCTTTCAGCTGCGCGCATCTCCTCATTTACAATTCTCCACATGCAGTAATGCTAAAAATAGCGGATTTCGCCCATTTCTGCATATGGAGAATAAAACTCTCCATTAAAGCTACTTTTTCTTAAACTCTCCAATTTATTCTAGTGCTGCTCTCTGCATAGGCCCCAAAGTGACTAAGGTTATTAATGTTAACGTTACAAGCATAGTGTTAAAATAATTAACCCTTACTTAGGCTGCGGCCGAGCGGTGACGTCACCAACTCTCCAAGGATGAGCGCCGGCTGTCCTGCATATTTTTTTTTTCTTCGAGCGGGTTGCGTGGCCGTGTAGTGATTGGCGATGATTGGTTGCTGAAGGGTCATGTGACCCTCCAGCGCGCCTGGAAATCAATTTCATCTGTCTCGCCTTGCGCCGGCGAGCCGCATGAGCGTGGCCGTTCATATTTACATTCAGTAAAGTAAACCGCGCGAAGCGCGCACAGCGGCAGCGTGGACGCAGCCGTAGTGGGAGAAAAAAAAAAAACGAATAACCCCCACCCAGCAAAGAGGCTAGTAAGGTGTTGCTTGGCAACGCCTTGCTGATTGGTAAGGGCGTTATCTGCTGTCTAGAGATATGGCATTAACCCTTTCAGTGGCCATGCGGCTACTTGGGCCCTCCCAACGAGAGACTAGGTAGCCTCATTGGCACCAAAGAGCGTAATGAAATAAATAAAATCACTTACCCCATCCTCTTCAGGGTATAGGATCCACGGGAATCAATACGCACGGGCCCGACGGCCAACCGTAAGGTAAAGTCCCACAAAAGTCAAATTAATCTAAATGTGACCACTTAAAGGGACATGAAATAACAACAAAAACACCATCAAAATCAAAACAGCTTCCAAACAGGCTTACATTTCCTCCGCTTTGCTTTCCTTTGCTCTTACGTCTGCTCTTTCACACCGCTTTGAAAGCAGAGTATGGGGTAAGGCAGGTTTAGGGACTTTTCCAACATGAGAATGTGCTCACAAGTATTCCTGGTCATTATAGGGCCGGGCTTGTGCCATATATATTCTTTTTTTTTACACTACCCACAACTTGTTTGTCTACCTGCTATTTTAAGAAATGTTTAATGTGGAAGCAATAACCATATATTATCGGTGTTCATGAGCAATACACCTATTCTCTGTGAAGGTTCAATTTCCTTATGTCACACAATGAGCTACTTTCAGTCAGCAGCCAATCAGGACACTTGACATCAGTGAGAACACCTGATTCTTTTCTAGCTAGCCAAGAAAAATAGAAAGATTTGACCTTGTAGTATTGACCTTGAACCATCTTTGACCCAGTGATACTAAATGCTGATTCTACCATCTCAAAAAGAGGAACTGACGAATTACCACCAGCGTAGAAATAGCCAAGAATAAAACCCTGTTGTAGCTCAACTGAGGAAGGTTACAAATGAATTAAAATTGGAAGGCAACGTCCCGTTTCAATATGGCTGGAACAGCATTAAGTCCCAAATAAGACGTTGCCTTTAGTTCTTATGATTTGAGAAGTGAGAAATGAGGTAGAAAAACTGATTACTGTGTTATTTATTAACAAAAAATAAATACAAAAAACTTTATAAATATATATATACTAGCTGATATACCCGGCGTTGCCCGGGATTGCAGGGGCGGGGTGGGAAGGGGGGGGTGCGTGAAGGGCGGGGTGGGTGCGAAGGGTGAAGGGCGGGGAGGGGGTGGGGGGCGAAGGGCGGGGAGGGGGTGGGGGGCGAAGGGCGGGGAGGGGGTGGGGGGCGAAGGGCAGGGGTAGGGGGTGGGGGCGAAGGGCAGGGGTAGGGGGTGGGGGCGAAGGGCAGGGGTAGGGGGTGGGGGGCGAAGAGCAGGGGTAGGGGTTGGGGGGTGAAGGGCAGGGGGCGAAGGGCAGGGGGTGAAGGGTAGGGGGTGAAGGGCAGGGGTAGGGTGGTGAAGGGTAGGGGGGGTGAAGGGCAGGGGTAGGGGGGGTGAAGGGCAGGCATGGGGGGGTGAAGGGCAGGGGTAGGGGGGTGTGAAGGGCAGGGGTAGGGGGGTGAAGGGCAGGGGTGGGGGGGTGAAGGGCAGGGGTGGGGGGGTGAAGGGCAGGGGTGGGGGGGGTGAAGGGCAGGGGTGGGGGGGTGAAGGGCAGGGGTGGGGGGGGTGAAGGGCAGGGGTGGGGGGGTGAAGGGCAGGGGTGGGGGGGGTGAAGGGCAGGGGTAGGGGGGGTGAAGGGCAGGAGTAGGGGAGGATGAAGGGTAGGGGGGGTGAAGGGCAGGGGTAGGGAGGGGTGAAGGGCAGGGGTAGGGAGGGGTGAAGGGCAGGGGTAGGGGGAGTGAAGGGCAGGGGTAGGGGGGGTGAAGGGCAGGGGTAGGGGGGTGAAGGGCAGGGGTAGGGGTGAAAGTGAGGCACAAATTGTTGGCAGGAGTAAAATGTCCCTCTCCACACACACACACACACACACACACACACACACACACACACACACACACACACACACACACACGACGGGAGTGAGAGGTGGTGGAGAGTGGGACTGGCGCAGATCCGAGGAGGCTGCTTGGCCCCCCAGCAGCCGGGGAGGTAGTGCCGGGGAGGTAAGGGAGCGCCGGGGAGGTAAGGGAGCGCCGGGGAGGTAAGTGAGCGTTGGCGGCTGGGTTAGGAGGGCCGCGCCGCGCTTCTCATCCGTCCGGGAGCCGGTGCAGGGCGGCGCACGTGATGGGGGGGGGCAGAGGGGGGGAGAGAGAGAGAGAGTGTGTGTGTATGTGTGTGTGTGTGTCCCCTTTGGCCCGTCACTCCGCCTCAGGCCAATGAGAGGTGTGCGGGGGCGGGCAGGCCAAGGGAGCCATCTCATTGGCCTGAGGCGGAGTGACGGGCCAAAGGTCCAATGCAATTGCCCCTAGACACAGGGAGACACACATACGACGGTTTGAGAAATATATAGATAGATACACGATACCGTTGTTTAGACGAAATCACACAGGCAGCACTCGACACAGACACAGAACCTTTTACGTTTCCGTCCGCCAGAGGGACCTTTCTCAAGGTGGTGCATGAAAGCGGTGCATACATATAAACACCCAACAGAACAGGTGTCACAGATCACACTAATTGCATTAAACTCCAATAACAGTTGTTCAAACCTGGGAAAAAACGCCAAGAAAACGCCTGGGGAGCATGTGGAGGCAAGATCAGGTGTATGAAACGCATATGGCTGAAATGCACCTACTGCGCATGCGCAGTACACAATGAAGCACGCGGCGGCCATCTTGGAAATCCAATTCTATCTAATGGACAATAGCGCATGCCTAGTGCAAGGACTAAAAGAGTGAACAGCACACGGAGAGTGCCAGAGCGTAACCAGGCAACTGGGGATGCGGTGGCAAAGACAGAGCCAACTGCGCATGCATGGGCTTAATGGGGAGGCTACGAAGCCTACCGGAGTCCCCATGGGGCAAGGGGAGAGGGGGGGAGGGGGAAAGGAGGAGGGAAAGGGGAGGGGGAGGAAGGCGAAGAGGGGGATGGGGAGCAACTCAGAGTGTGATGCTGTGTGCATAAATAGTGTCACCCAAGTGTAAACAGTGTGGGGAATACAACACAACAATAATAAATCACAGCAAAAATATGCACAATAATGATGGTGTGGCAGAAAATAAGAGGGATCTTTGCCAAAATTCATGTCAGTATTGCTATAGGGGGATGTTATGGCCGTGTAGGGCAGTGATTCAACGAACCAAAATGCAGCAATTATGATGGAATGTGCACAATAGGACTATAAACGTGCATGCAATGCACATATACAGCAGGAAGGGTGATAACCCTGGTGTACAAACCCATTGGGTAAGGCATACTGTGGGACATACTATGGCACAGTAAGGGTCACAATAAAACGGAATGAAAGGGCCAGTGCACCCAAAATAAACTGCAATAGATCCAATATAGTACAGCTCGTGATAGACAGCAAACAAGGCTAATTCCAATGGTGCTTACTGCTGTGGAAATGACGGCCTTCCTATTGTCAGCAGTAGACATATCAAAAGATCAAAAGTGTACCAGAAGCAAGCAGCAAAATGTCCTGGTCCTATTATGGCGACAGTAATCCTGCTGTGGAAAAATAGCATCTCCAGCTAACCATGACGCCTGGGCGAGATTCTGCCCGACTGGTGCAACTGGGTCACCCAACCCCTGTGCTCAGCCAGGGTCATACGGTAGAGATGCCCTAGTCCTATTGTCAGCAGATGGTGCTTCAAAACGGTTCTGTGTCTTTGTTTCACCAATATACGCTTTTTGACCTAATATTTTAGGTATTTCCTATTATTGCTTTATGGGATTAGCACCTGCATTATATTTTAGTGGCGTGCCTGCTGTTCGCTGTGTTATATATATATATATATATATATATATATATATATATATATATATATATTTATTAATATATATTAATATATATATATTTGTTAGTCCAAATAAAAAAGGTATCACCTAATACTGAAGAACTCATTTATCCTGCACTATCGCAACTGGACTAACACGGCTATTTCCATTATATATATATTTATTTAAAACAACACAATGTGGGTGATAATTACTCCCCGTCCATACTGATGGATAAAGATCTACACAGGGGTACAGACTATTCAAAACACATATATTAATCTATTTATTAGGGTGACCATATTTACATCCCAACATTAGGAAAGGGAGCCCCTGCCCCAAAGAGCTTACAATCTAAATGTGCCTGCTCTCCGGCTTTCCAAACTGCAGTGTTACTGTCCTTGTATATCATACTTACATATGGACATCGTATAGATATTTGGGCAGGGGGCCCGAGTGAAATGTGCAGCAGGAAAGAGTAGACGGAGAGAGGGGGGAGGGGGATACATCGCTGGGGTTAGAAAACCAGGTCCATTTCCCGTCATCCTGATGCAGCTTCTGCTTCTTCTATTACGTAACATATCCATCAGTTAGAAATGAACTCCTCTGCTTCTCTATTCCCGGCTGCCTTTCTATCACCCCCAGCCTTACTTTGAAATGTGAACGAGTTAGCGTAAGCACAATTTGCAGGGGAAGAGCAGTCCACTTCTCCTTTACACACATACGCAGAATCAGCCATGGTAGCTACAGCTCGGAATCCCTAGGTAGAGTACTCCCAAAAACAGGGGCAGTACCTGCTATGTAGACGGGGCCGGTGCAAGGGTATTCGACAGGGGGGCCAGCTCCAGTCCTCAAGGGCCACCAACAGGTCAGGGTTCAAGGATATCCCTGCTTCAGCACAGGTGGCTCAATCAGTGGCTCAGTCATTGATTGAGCCACCTGTGCTGAAGCAGGGATATCCTTAAAACATCAATCAGGATGTACAAGTCCTATTTCAGGGTCTGGATGGTAGTAACGCCAATGTGTAGATGTGGGTTAACTAACGTAAAGTTAAGTTCCCAAGTTAACCGTTAACAGCCTTTTGTGGATATGCAATGTTATGATAACTACTCATTTGCATATCATTCCCACCGGAGTCTGTTATAGTTAATGATATGGCTTAATATTCTGTTCTTGTCCGATGAAGACACGGCGTTGTTGTTGGTGCTGTACTCGCCGTTAGGCCATGGACATGGTGCCGCAGTTCGCGCGGGAGGGGGACGCTTGCGCGACAGGCCGGTGACGTGAGCGGTTCGCCCAATGAGACGCCCCTCGGCACCCCGACCCCCCCCGTTTAGTATGGCCAGGGAAAACACCCGCTTTCCCACAGCCTCCGCACGGGAGAAGTCACTATGTCTGAGGCCTTAGTCTTAACGTGATTTGAATGTACAGTATCTGGGTTTAAGTTTCTCGATGGTTCTGGTATTTATAATGAAAATATGAAAGAGGCCTCGCTCTAACCTGTCAGTATAGTATATTATTATGTGCTGCTTGGGAAGAATACAATGCAAAAGCTAAGTACAACTGGGTACTTGGGAAAAAGTTCCCTCTGCGGCACACCAAAGTAGATGTTGGTAATTGTTAGTTAGTTAAAATAAAACTTTACTTTAATTTGACTTTACTCTAAAATAAATGGCATCCTGATACAAAAAGTGCATAAAACAATAATATAAAAGTCCAGAGCTAGGTATATGAACTTATCAACCTGTATGGACCCAAGTTCACAAATTTAGGGATAATGTAATCCACGATGATAGAAGCACCTGTGTGTGGAGCACGCACACCCCCTGGGGCTGCGTATTATAGTTAATCTATTAGTCCCTAGATGTTATACATACGAAAGGGACTACATCAATTCTCATAATAGCAGGGTATGGATAGCTAATGCTCCTGTAATATGTCACAAACAGTAGTATTATTATGCTATAAAAAAGAGGTGAAGGCGGCATAAGGTAACCAGATTCTCATGTTGCAAATAGAAACCGTACAATGCCTGGTCAGAAATACCGTGTTAGAAAACATCTACTGTTACACATGCCTGTGGGTGGTCAGTACCTTTCTATATACCAGGTGCACGGATCGGAATATAGGAAGATCCCCATGATTCGGGGTAATGACCATCTGTTCTCAATGTATATCGCTCTGAGAAAGTAACTGCAAACCTCTTAGGTAACCGATACCACACCAATTCAACCCTGCATAAACCCTTAGGTGTTGTGAACCTGCGAAAGCGGAGCTTACTGCTTACTGCTCTGGTTGTAGGCGTGGAGCAGCCACGGAGCGCCTGGCTTTTAACGACATGTGCTATTTTAAAGCCCTAATGGATCCAGTTACTCGCATGCACGTGATGTGACTGTATCAAGCACAACGGAGCTCTTTAGCCGCAACTGGCGCTACAGCCGGATCACCAGACGTACGTTTCGGCGTTACAAGACACGCCTTCTTCCGGAGCATTAACTCCGCTTTCGCAGGTTCACAGCACCTAAGGGTTAATGCAGGGTTCTATAGGGTCTGCAAATACCCTTCACCGCGCAAGATAAGGACATCAAGGTATGCAAATACCCTAACCCCACATGCTAGCAGTTAAAGTGATGTGCCTTAAACGTGGTACTATTATAAGAACCAGGTAACACGTTACCTTTATCACTAAGGCTTGTAATATAGTGTGCTCTGGAGCGTGTGCGCGCGCACGGCATTATGGGTGCACGTGGCGCGGGCGTTTCGTGTGTAGAGGGTGAGCGATAACGCGCGAGGCTACGGAGCGTGGCTAAGATGTCACAGCGCTAGGCCGCGCTGCGATTGGTTCACAGCTCCACGTGGCGCGGCCACAGCACGAAAATACAATTATCTTGTACTTTCCCTGGTCTTCCGCACCACCGCTCACTTCCGTGCGCGCGTGCCCCTAGTATAGCAACGCCTGGCTAACACAGCCAGTTGTAATTGACGCGCACGGTTAGGCTAAAAGAGTTGATGAAATAACCAAGTGATCGCATGTAATGAGAGAACAGGAGAGGTCCCAGAACAGAGCCCTGAGGTGCGCCCACCGACAGACCAACAGGAGACGAAGGCATGTTAGCAAGAGAGACCCAAAATGTGCACTGGGAGAGGTGTGATGAGAACAAGGATAGGGCTAAGTTGCAGATACTAAGGGAGTTTTGATTATGCAGGAGAAGAGGGTGATAGACAGTATCAAAGGCAGCAGAGAGATCGGGCAGGATTAGTAGGGAAACATGACCATTGGATATGGCTTCATGTACAGTAGATGATTGGCTACCTGAGTGAGCACAGTCTCTGTTGAGTGAGCTGTATGAAAGCCAGATTGTAAAAGGGTCCAGGAGGGCACGGGCATTAAGAACGTTGGTCATAGAAGAGAACACTAATAATTCAGAGGCAGCCAGTCCTTCATTTGCAAGTCGCAGTTGAGTTTTTCCCACTGGGCAACCCGGCTACGATTCAAAATATAAAACTAGAACTGTGTCCCTATTCATAGCAGTTGGTGTCACCCTGACCCACAACATTAAGAAACAAACACAATATAAATACAAGGTGCTAGGGGACATAATGGGTGACAGGCATGTTACTTTACATACAGCTGATTATAAATTTGGGTCAGGAAACCCATGTGCTGTCTTTCTAGGAATGTTCCAAGTAATGTTACTGATTTAGAAGCATGAGAATGTCCCAACTTCCTCCTCTCCACTGTACTTCTTTCTACGGCAACCAGAATGTCTATAACACGGAGTCCCATAGAAAGAGACGGAACGGCAGGGTACAAGATAGGTAGTGACTGCAAGAAAGTAGAGTGAAATTGAGAGAGGAGAAGAGAGAAAGGAGAATAAGGGGGGAGAGTGATACAATTGTATACAGGATGGATGAAGATAGAGATAAAGGGCCAGAGAGAGGAAATGAATGTTTGCAGATTCACAGCACTAAAACAAGACAGTACGTTCATATCAGAACAGAAACATGACAATTAAACACAAGATGCTGAAAAAAAAACAACAATGAATTGGGGGAAATGGCTCTTCACATAATTCCCCATATCTGGTATTGCTGTAAGGATTAATTGGTGTATTTTCCCAGATAAGAACTGTTCTATGTGGAGTTTTTTTCCATCACAGAAACACTGTATTTGAAATGACTCTGATAGTTTGCCATTCTGGCTCAGAGAGTTGGATAATTTAATAATAATAATAATAATTGTTTGTTCTTGTATAGCGCTGCTAGTTTTACGTAGCACTTTATTTACAGAGACATTTTTGCAGACACAGTCCCTACCACAGAGCTTACAATCTATGTTTTTGGTGCCGGAGGCACAGGGAGATAAAGTGACTTGCCCAAGATCACAAGGAGCCAACACCGGGAATTGAACCAGGTTCCCCTGCTTCAACCTCAGTGCCAGTCGGTGTCTTTACTCACTGATCCGCTCCTTCAGACCATTTACTGCCCATGAAGACTGAAAGTCCCAACAAAAACATGAGACAATGTGGGCTGCCAAAGCATCAGGCACTCTAAAGTTAGATTATCACAAGACAATTATTCTGAGGGTCTTATCATATTGGTCTCGGCCATTTTGCCACAACCAATTTAGGCGCCACTCACCTCGTCGCAGGGACATCTCTCCACCGGCCATTTTGCCCCTAACCTTACCCCTTACCTTAAAACCCCCTAATCTTAACTCCTAATACTAACCCCTACCCTAAACTTTAACCCCTTACCCTAAAACGCCTATCCTTAACCCCGTACCCTAACCACTAAAACCCCTAAAGTTAACTTACCTAATTGTTGAAACGGCCCGCGGCCGAGTGTCCAGCACCAGAGAGGCGGTGAAGGTGAAGGGTCTGTTGGCGATCAAACGCCTGCCGCAGACCTTGTTGCAACGAAATGGGCGTGACCAAATGTTCGATGCCGACCCTTATGGGGCCCTAATCTAACCCCGGAGGAGAAAATCCTTTAGGGGTCTGAATCTTAGAAAAGCCCACCAGACAGGGGAAGATAGCCAAAGTGTGTATGGCCAGGCTCAGTAGGGTAGCCTTGAAGCCCATTGATGATAGCGTGGCATGACCGCCGGGACTAGGCTGTTCCTACCTTCTCCTTCCATGGGGCCATGCTTCTCCCCTGCCCCTTCACCCCTCACCCCGCTGGTCTGTGACGCCTCGCTAGGAGGTGCGAGAGGGGAGCGGGATAGAGGAGGGGGCTCGATAGGAGGTGTGAGGGGAGCGGGATAGAGGAGGGGAGCGGGATAGAGGAGTGGGCACGCTGGGAGGTGTGAGGGGAGCAGGATAGAGAAGAGGGCTTGATAGGTGGGGTGAAGGGAGCGGGATAGAGGAGGGGGCTCACTAGGAGGTGGGAGAGGGATAGAGGAGGGTGCGCGCTAGGAGGTGTGAGAGGGGAGAGGGATAGAGGAGTTGGCTCACTAGGAGGTGTGAATAGGGGGGGGGCTTGCAAGGCCGCTAACATGGGGGAGACCCCCGGTCAAACGTCTAGTCCTGGGCCGCGAGTAATGCATGGGTTGGTTGCATACTGTTCTGTACAGTATAATAGTGTAGCAGGGCTTTCCATTGTGTGTGTGTGTGTGTGAGCTAATCTGTGCAGAGCTTCCCACATTGCACAATGCTCACGGATCAGGGTTTGGATCTCACTTCTCGCCACTCCCCAGGAAATCCCCTCTACACGCAGAATAAGGAGATGCTTACATGTAGGCTAGAAGCAAAGTGTCAGAGAGCAGAGGCTGCCTGCACCGATCAGTACACTACAGCATAGCTCAGAGCCACTTGGCTGAACATACAGTACAGCACATATCAATATAGATCAGCGCAGTCAAGTAGCACTTTAGACTAGTTCAATATATATATTACTGTATATACAATATGTATATGTATCAGCAGACCTGTATTAGCATAGCGTAGAAGAGTATACTATATAGAGAACAACCAAGATCTAGATCAAAACTTAACCGTTTCCTTTGTCGTCGTTATCAACTATGGACACCATTCACCAACCACTTCTGGGTGACACAGACAAACCTACCTACCAGTCTTCCCCACAGTCTCTCCGAGAAGCAGATAAGCAGTATGTCAGGTGAGTGGAAGTCACCGTGTAGCTGACGTCCAGATGGAGCTTTGCCCATTGTATAGGCAACAGGTATGGAAACGTTACAACGGTGGGGTTGTCACGCTGGTCTAGTGGATGAATATTGTGCATTTTAACATTTAAGCCGTATGCATTTCAACTTATAGGTGGCAATTTAATCTGGCTGAAGTTGATATGGTTTCTAATAAGACAATATGGGTTAGAGACGCAGCAGTTTGCATTTCCAAACATTTCCTCCCTTCAGGTAGGCCAATAGTAATACTCTAGTACAGGGATGCTTGGCACCAGTCCTCAAGCCCCCCCACCCCAACAGGTCAGGTTTTCAGGATATCCCAGCTTCAGCACAGGTAGCTCAATCAGTCCCTGCTTCAGCACAGAGGCTCAGGGATTGAGCCACAAGTGCCGAAGCTGCGATATCCTGAAAACCTGACCTGTTGGAGGGAGAGGGAGGGGGGGGGGAGGACTGGAGTTGAGCACTCCTAAACTAATAAATGCACAACGAAATGTAATTATAATAAGGAAACATTATAGAACGTGTGTGTGTGTGTGTGTGTGTGTGTGTGTGTGTGTGTGTGTGTGTGCGTGTGCGTGTGTCTCTTTGTAGACACCCAGGTAAATATTTTGCATTAATGATTGTGCCTGTCATTATTTTGGGACCTGACTCCATTTGAACACATTTCATGCACTTTCCCCCTGTTAAAACAATGCAAAGAAGAGCGGGTTTTAGGTGCATTAAAAAAAAAGACAAATGCAAGAAAATATTATCCTGATAAAGAAAAGACAACATATGTTCCTACCCAATTAGTATAATACTATAATAAAGGAACAGGATTACAGGGGCCTATGGTAGCAAAAGGGTTAAAGACATAATTTTATTTGCTTTTAAAAAGTAAAACTGTAGATCTGGAAATGAGAATGCAATGCAACTCATATACCTGAATACAGATACAATGCAGCAAAAATAGCGCTACACCAGGGGTCTCAAACTCAGTCCTCAAGGGCCACCAACAGGCCAGGTTTTATGGATATCCCTGCTTCAGCACAGGTGGCTAAATCAGTCCGTGCGTCAGCACAGGTGGCTCAAACAGCCTGCTTCAACACAGGTGGCTCAATCAGTCCATGTGTCAGCACAGGTGGCTCAATCAGTGATTGAGCCACCTGTGCTGAAGCAGGGATATCCATAAAAGCTGGTCTGTTGGTGGCCCTTGAGGACTGAGATTGAGACCCCCTGCTTTACACATAGACATTAAGGACTACCGTTTGAGGAACAAATACCCAAACGAAAACTGTATATTAACCGATGGTTGTCCAGTTCATAATCATTGCATGATTACAATGTAACAACAACATAGATCCCGATTCAATATGTTGTGTCTCCCTCCTGCTTGGGAAGACGTACATTCCATTAATTTAAAGGGTAAACCGCTGCATAGCGTATGGAGCAGGGGCAGCTCGTGAATTCGTCCTCTACACCTCTGTTTGTGCTGTGTTGACCAGTTCTCTTTCAGCGATAGGGGCTGCTGCATGTGGTATAGAGGTGCTGAGCATAAGAGATTTGGGCAATCCCTCTTAGGACCAAAGTGATCAGCCAGGGCTTGTACAGCCTGAGTCCCCCTCCTCACCTCCCTTTATCTTTATTAGCTCTCTGATAAGGACAAGGAATAGGGGTTTCCAGGTGGCTCCTCCAAAAAGACAGGATACAATGTTGAAAGTTGGGATGCGGTCGACACACACACACCCCTCTCCGCTCCATGCAGTTTCCTCCTCTACTTGACCCCACCCCCAGGCTCCTGACACCTCCTCCTGATTGACTGCATTACCCAGCAGCAGCCAATCAGGGTGGAGGAAGCTGCATAGCCCCTTACCCACAGCCCTGCTCTCTCCCTGCCCGGGGGAAATCCCGTGCCCCCCATGCCGGTCAGGGCATTATGTCTAGAGAGGTAATACCGGGGACACACTTGTCCAGTATCAGTGCCACCTATCATGTTTTACTGGACACTGTCCAAATACAGGACAGTCCTGTTCAACACTGGACACCTGACAACCTTGACAATCACTTCCCCCACTCAGAGGCCCCTAAGAGATTCTACTTGTACCTACTTCAAACAAATGAAAGCAGCGAAACCTTTGCTACTAGAATTGTTTGTTTTAGATGGTTAGAGAAGCCAGTTAGACTGTTACATTTTTGCGTTCTGGCCAACTCTGTGGGAATCCACCTTTTTCAAACCTTAAATGAGAAGTGGAGGCATTGATTGCTTCCTTCTTACCCACCGGACATGAGAGGATGCACATGTGTAGCACTGTGCTAGTCAGAGGGAGGATCCAGTAATACTGTAACTTCTGCTTTGACTTGGACATTACAACACGAGCCACTGCTCGACAATCGTATTGTGTGTATTTGTGGAGAATCTGTGATTTGTAAAGGCGGTGGGGCAAGATGTGAGGAGACACGTGGGTCAAAAGGATTGTATCCCATGGAATGAAATACAGTATTAATCCTAGTGCTAGCCCTGGTGCACTTAGACTAGGGGTGGCCAACTCCAGTCCTCAAGGGCCACCAACAAGTCAGATTTGCAAGCTATCCCTGCTTCAGCACAGGTGGCTCAATCAGTGGGTCAGTCAAAGACTGAGCCACTGATTGAGCCACCTGTGCTGAAGCAGGGATATCCTGAAAACTTGACCTGTTGGTGGCCCTTGAGGACAGGCCAGCTCTGATTTAGACACTTCCTCAGAGATAAAAGCCACAAGAAGCCTCAGAGGTCGCTAGTTGTACACTTTCCATCCCATTAACCCTTTGAGTGCACCAGGAAGTAGTTACTACGTCATGCTCAAAGAGCTTGTTTTTTTACTGGGTTAGATCGCATCCTGCGTTTCCTATGGAGCGCAGGAGGCAATCTAACCACTGAGGAAATGGAGGATCCCTCCAAAATGGCCACCATGGTCACGTGACCGCCATTGAAGGAGATCACGTGACCGCACTGTGCCAGAGGCCATGGCACTTGGGCCCCCATTAACTCTGAACCACGCAACGGGTTAAGTTAGATCTGCTTTTAATTAACGATTTTAAAGATGCTGGCGGTCGTTTACCAAACTGTGATGGCTGTAAAACAGGGACATCAAAATGGCAGCAGATTTATCAAAGAGAAACATTCCCATTGAAACGCGTTGGCTTTGCTGCTTCTATAAATCCAATGCAGCATTTTTGTTTACATATTTTCCAGCTTGGACACTTCAATAAATGACCCCATTCTATTTTACATAGTTACATAGTAGATGAGGTTGAAAAAAGACATACATCCATCAAGTTCAACCTATGCTAAATTTAGACAACAGATACTTTATTCTATATCTATATTTACCTATTGATCCAGAGGAAGGCAAACAAAAAAACCCCAGTGTCATTTCATCCAATGATATCTCATAAGGGGAAAAATAAATGCCTTCCTGACTCCAAGAATTGGCATCGGATTACTCCCTGGATCAATATCCTCCCCATGTATACTTATTAGGTATATCCCTGTGTACCTTTCCTATCTAAAAAAGATGTCCAACCTTTTTTTTTTTTTAACAAATCTATTGTATCTGCCATCACAGTCTCCATGGGTAATGAATTCCACATTTTAACTGCTGTTACTGTTTCCTTTGTTGCTGGTGAAATCTCCTTTCTTCCAACCTTAAGGAATGGCCCCGAGTCCTTTGTTCTGCCCTTGGGATAATAGTTCTTTTGAAAGCTCCCTGTACTGTCCCTGAATATATTTGTATATAGTTATCATATCCCTTCTTAGACGTCTCTTTTCTAATGTAAATAAATCAAATTTAGCTACCCTCTCCTCATATCTGCAGCCTTTGAGGGTGCCCACACCGCAGAGGTGCCTCTCAGGGGGTGGCCTCAGAGGTGCTTGCCCATTCAACTGGCCCCCAGCAGACCCCTCCTGAGAGGCACCTCTGCGGAGCTGGCACATGTTAAGGTTTCCTTTGCTGACTCACTGGGCCCGGGATGGTAGTCCTAGCTGCCCCCCCCCCCCCCCCTATCACTGGCCCTGCTGCTACATGGAAACCCCAGTTTTTTTGCACCTGCCCAGAATTTGTCTCACTAGGCGATCACCTAGGTGGCCTAGTGCCGAAACCGGCCCCGGAGGCAGATGCTCCGTGTTTGGAGCAAATTGCAGCATTTTTTTTTAAAATACATATCCCCCATAGTACTTTTGTAAATGACTCTCCTAAGCAAACCATACCTACCTGAATAGGGTGGAACACAGATGTGTCTTTTGACGGCTCCAGTTCCTCACAGTCTCTGTTCTCTTACAGAACACTAAAGAACGAGAAGATGTTCCTGGCAGCCTTTGCTGCCGTCCTGGGGAACTTCACGTTTGGCTACGCCCTGGTTTACTCCTCCCCTGTGATTCCAGTACTGGAAAGCAATTCTGATCCTGACCTACAGGTTAAACCAGAGGAGATACCATGGTTTGCGGTAAAGCTCTGGTTTTTTTTATTATTATCATTGTATCTTCAGCTTCATGGTTCTGGCTACGTTGACTCATTGGCTTGGCTGCATCAGTGGCTGGATGACATTCTCTTGGGTATCATGCTATCTCACCAGTAGCCCTTGGCTAGGGTTGTGTCTTGTCTTGGTAACACATGGATCCATCAAGCAGTGGGCTGTCTCACACCCCTAACCTAGCTCCGTGTCTTCTTTCCCTTATCAGTCTGTGTTTGCCCTGGGAGCTTGCCTGGGCGGCGTAAGCTCCATGTTTCTAAATGACCGGCTTGGACGTAAGCTTAGCATCATGTGTTCGGCATTGCCATCTGCTGTCGGTTACCTCCTCATGGCCAGCGCTCAGAATTTCTGGATGCTGGTGGTGGGCAGGATTCTCACGGGCTACGCAAGCGGCGTAACTTCATCTTCTATACCGGTGAGTAATCTCTAGGTGGACACGTATGTGCTTTGCATGTAGATAAGGCAGGAATAGATCCAGGTCAAACAGGAACTGACTTAATGATATGAAGGGCTATGAAACAACCGCTATCCACAGCAAAGGGGGAACATTGAGTTTATTTCCCAGTGCCAGTGAATTAGGCCAAAGGTTCTTCTACCCTCAACATCCCATGTAACAGGGTGGAAGCAATGGATAGTTTGTATATTTTGCTCTTCAGTTTAGATTTTGTGTCCAGGTAGGGGAAAAAATGGATGGTGAGGTCTTTTGCCTCTTATTCTTCCGTGTACACTGCCCCTTACCTGTGGAACTCCCTCACACTATATCTGATGAGCACAGTCTCTTCCAACCTTTATGACACACCTTTTAACCCTCCGAGTGCCTCTCCAGCACTCTGATCACACGACTGCTTCGCCAAAGTCATTATGACTGAGCCACCTGTGCCGAAGCTCGGATATCCTGAAAACGTGACCTGCTGGTGGCTCTTGAGGACTGGAGTTGGCCACTCCTGGCCTAGACTCGCAGGTCCCACACATCCTACCAACATTGTGGCCAAGCTCTGCCATCTACTGCACTTATTCCCTCACCTGCAGTCTCTGTAATTCTCCCAACATACCATTTCGATTGTAAGCTCTTCGGGGCAGGGATTTCCTTTCCTATTGTCTGATTTTGTTTGTTAAACATATTGCAGTATAATTCCCTGTACTGTATTGTCTTTGGAAAGTGCTGAGTACACTGTGGACATTGTATAAATATATACATACATCGATACATGTACATTGCTGCACATCAGTATTATGACATTATTGATGTTGATTGCTTTTTTGTGCTCAGTTCCTGTATCCCTGAACATGCTCCGCACTGTACCTTAGTTTTCTGATGTAGTTTTCTGTGTGTTCTAGGTGTATATTTCAGAAATCTCCCACTCCGGAGTTAGGGGGGCACTCGGGGCCTGCCCCCAGATTATGGCGGTTTGTGGCGCCCTTGTACTCTATGCACTAGGTATGTACCATGGTTCACTCTGCGCTATACTGCCCCATATACTGTCCTTCTGACTTCAAGACCAAAAATGGTACCCCCTCCAGGACCTGCTGGAGACCTATTCTTTATTAAAAAAAAGCAATGTTCTGTGACTTCCTACCTAAGAGAACACATCTTACTCCTTAGCTTTCATTGAACACTTTGATGTTGCCTGGGCGCCCATCAACGCAAACTTAACTCATTGGCATTTTGCATATCTTTGCCCTGGCCTGAATTGCTACACCGAAATTCCCTCCTGCTGCCAGCACAGGGAACTGCAGGGATTGCTTGGTTGCTCAATATGAATGATTGCTAGTCTTCAATTCCGTGTTTCTGATTCAATCGGAGTGCCTGGGAGGGGTAAGGAAGTGCTAGAATCCAGCAGCTACGTGGTATTTCAGTGGCACTTTCAGTATTCCTTTTGATACATTACAAACATTCAATGCTCCATTCTTCACCGTCTTTTGCTGCAGGTCTAGTCCTGCCCTGGAGGTGGCTGGCCGTAGCTGGAGAGGTGCCAGTATTCGTGATGCTCATCCTCTTGTGTTTTATGCCCGACTCCCCACGCTTCCTGATATCGAAGGGACACGATGAGAAAGCTCTCAAGGCGCTGGTCTGGCTCCGGGGGGCCAACACGGAGTTTCGAGGGGAATATGAGAGGATTAAGGACAACATAAGGAAGCAGGTACATCATGCGAGTGCGGGAGGAACAACAGGTGGAGTCTGAGGAATGATCGAAGGAAATGGGAGTGGGGGCGAGGTAAAGGGTTGGCAAACAGTCTTAGTAATGGACAAGGTTAAGTGGCAGAGAGAAGGCTGTGGAACAAGTTTAAAGGGGAGCACAGTTTGGATGAGAGGTTGGAAGCAGGAATGTTTATACAGAATGCCAAGTCTTTTTCTGTCCCCCAGAACAACTCCCTGACATGTGCTGAGCTCTCTGATCCCTACTACTACAAGCCCATCCTCATCGCTGTGCTCATGAGGCTCCTGCAGCAACTATCTGGGGTCACCCCGATCCTAGTTTATCTGGAATCCATCTTCAACAGGACAGATGTGATTCTGGTGAGTGACATGCAGCAAACCTAAGCAGAGGTGATTCTAATAAATGGGGGCCCCTAAGCATTAACATTGGACCCACCCTTCGTTCCATTCAGAGGGCAACGATGTATGTATATACCACCAACCATGTACACAGTGCTTCACCAAGTTATAATGCAATGAATAAAGTGGCCTATTAGGAAAACAGAACCCCCTCAAGCCCAAAGAGCTTGCGATCTAATGCAAATGGTACTTATCAGTGCTCGGTGTCAGAGTGAGAAGAAAGATAAGGCATTCAGTGATTGGAATCTGTAATAGGGCTGTAAGGAAATGCTGACATGTCAAGGTGGGCAGGCAGCAGGGCTGGGATACCCTTTGTACATGGAAACCCATTGAGTCACTACATTACACACTGTACACAGATAACAAATCATACAGTGACATCATTACTTACACTGAACCAGTGTGTGATACCAGATTTGTTGTTGTTGCCATCTCCACAGTCAGACTTATCAGGATACTTCCTAATTTCCACATAGTAGACTTTCTTGAGGTCACTTCCCCATTGATTCTGGTTTTGCAACCCGTTGCCTACCAGATGGCCTTGCAACACAGCCTAACATCACTCAGCGTGTACTCTGCGTGCCCTCTGGTTTGAGTCCAGAAATACACATTAGTTTGTCTGGAATAAAGAGATGTACAGAGAGTACACATAGCAACTATCTCCAGGTTAACAGTGTGATGATCCAGTTCTTGCTTTGTATTCCCATTTAGTGGCATGTTAGCTGTCCTGGTGTAATACATTAAAAACCAAGAAAGGATTGGCCTGGTCCATTATCACAGTATTGACCTGGAGTCAGGTGGCAGGTATGAGAGAAGGTGTGTTATAGTGATATAGGGGGAAGAGGGAAACACTTTTTATTTTGATATTAGCTGAAAGTAGCCGGCGTTGCTCGTGAATTGTAAGAAATCAAAAAATACTGACATTTGTAAATGGATAATTGTATTTTTTAGTTTCGTAATGGTAAACAACGTATGCATTTTTATTCTAATGCTGTTGGGTAAACTATATATATATTTTTTTTCCATGAGGCACAAAAACATGACATTTTTTCCAGTTCCCACTCTGGAGCATCCAATATTATGTTGACCAATGTGCAAAACATGGATTTTTCTAAATTCAGTCCAGCTACTTACAATCCTGCTTAATTTGGTTAAAATCAGGGCAGTTTTTAAAGGTTCAGTGCCCCATCTTTATTCAAAATGGCGTCCAATGGTGGTTATGTTATCTTAAGAGGTGTCCAAATGCCTAATAGACAAACAGCTTCCCAAAATATATAGCAGATAGTGCCAACCAAAACACAGCAGGGGCGCGGTGATGTCACATGACCTTGCGGCGTCATTTGACGCTGCGTTGCCATGGCGACACAGCACAACAAGGCTTCTGAATCCCAGTAAGTAGGTTCCGGAAGCCTTGCGCGATCCCCCGGCATTTAATTTAAATGCCTTGGGGAAGAGCGTGGGGCCTCTGCAACCGCCACGCACCCCCAAAAATATCCCGCGCCCCCCAGTTTGCGCACCCCTGCCTTACAGTATCACCACACTAATAAATATACGGAAGGGGATGTTGTGCTGATGTAACAGAGGGGGAAATAAAACATAATGCAATGTGTTGCAAGTCCCTCTAACAGAGAAGGGTTTAAGTCCCTGGTCTTTCCAGGGCAAGGGCGGCCAACTCCAGTTCTCACTGGCCACCAACAGGCCAAGTATTGAGGATATCCCTGCTTCAGCACAGGTGGCTCGGCCACCTGTGCTGAAGCAGGGATATCCTGAAAACTTGGCATGTTGGTGGCCCTTGAGGACTGGAGTTGGCCACCCCCTGTTCTAGGGAGAGACTCATGTTTCTGTTGTTACAACCTCTAATCTCAGGGTGACAGCCAGCTCTTCTGGGCCTGTAACGTGCGGTACAATGTATCCTCTCTGACTGGTTACAATGCTTCCCTTTGTTTCCCTTCATTTACATTAGAAAAGTAAATATGATGCTGCTTTAGTCGGGACAGTGCGCCTGGTTTCAGTGCTGATTGCAGCCGTTAGTATGGATAAAGCTGGCAGGAAGATCCTTCTCTTTACGTCTAGTAAGTGTCAGTGTGTCTGTGCCGGGGTCTGCAGTGTAGCAGGTGTTTGGAAGCTCTCCTGATCTTGAATGCTAAGCCCAGTTAGTCCTGGTTTTATATCTCACGCTTCCTTATGAATAACTGTTCATGGAAATGAGGAAAAGGTGGTTACCACTCACCTAGGACCCAAGTACCTAAGGAGTATATCAGATACTTCACCATTATTCAATTGTACAAAAGTTCATCATGTATGTCTAACACAAACTCAATTGTCAGGGGTTATCAACTCGGTCCTCAATACCCCCCAACAGGTCAGATTTTCAGGATATTCCTGCTCCAGCACAGGTGGCTCAATCAGTCCCTGCTTCATCACAGATGGCTCTTCGACTGAGCCACTGATTGAACCACCTGTCCTGAAGTTCTACTATTCTTAAAACCTGACCTGTTGGGTGGTGGAGGGGAGAAGGGAGAGGGTAAGGTCTTGAGGACTGGAGTTGAGAACCTCTGACCTTAAGTGAAGGAGAAGTTTGCAATTACTCCATATGAACACTTAATATCATTCTCTCCCGGGAGCTTAAACTCTGGTAATGCACAACACACATACACCTACTCATTGCAAGCCTTCATCATAAATTCATCCTCATCCTGCCAGTCACCTTACCCAACATCTTCTGTTTCAGGTAGTCAATCCAATGAGAAATCTAAACAAAAGCATGTTTTATCCAAAAGACTTGTCTTTCAACAGGAATACTGGATACAAGCTCACACACCCTTGCAAAAGTCTTCTTTATTTTCTGCTTTGCTGAACTGCAGGAGTTGGGTTACTATTAATTTAGTGTTAGTCCCAAGATAGTAATTTAGAGTCAGTAATCCCCTGCCCTCTCCCCCCAGGTTTTAGTCCTTACAAAACAAACTATCTTGCATAAGTGTGTGTGTGTACACACACACACACACACACACACACACACACACACACACACACACACACACACACACACACGTACATGTGTGTAAATACACATTACTCTTACAGTAATAATGCTCTGAGAAAATATGGCTGCAAAAGCATGAGCTTCCTGTTGTAGACATAGAATTTCTAAGCCACATGGCTACATGCATGCTGGTCCAGCCCTGTGTGTGCATGGGTTAATGGTTTGTATACTTGCCTATCACTAACGCTGTATTGTCTGTGTCTTCTCTTGCAGGTTTGTTAATGTTTCTCTCCTCTCTCTCCATGGGGTTGTACGTCCATTTCACCATAGACAAATACCACAATTCCACGTCCGGAAATGAAACCGATTCCATAATGGCGCTGATCCATCCTGACCTTTCCCCACAACCCATTAACTACATAACCCTGATCCCACTCGTTTGCATCATGGTATACATCGCTGGTAGGTGCAAGAAACGCAGGGAAATATTGTCATTATATAAGAACTGTTGCTGTAATGAAACACATTTGTTGCCAATGTATTGCCGACCCTTACACCAAAAGGGGAAACCTTATATCCATATAAGGCACTTTATAGTTCAATTGGCTAGGTCCTGTGTGGAACCTTATATCCAGTTCTATAGCTCAGCACTAAAAGACCATTTATTTTTCTATATAAATTAAGCTCCAAACACAATTGAAAGAGTAAATTTAAACCATTACGGCACTGTCCCCTGTGGTTGTCTGCTCGTTTATATAGATAGGAGCAAACACAGGTTCGTTATATTTTATGCTCCCAATCAATACACACAGTCTGTACTTGCGTCCCAATTTCTGCATGTCAACTTTTCACAAAATCCGCCACTATGTGGTCTTGCGTTCGTCTCTACTTCCTCAATACGCCTTGATCATTTTCAATAATCTAATCGGCAAATTCACTTCCCGTTTCTTCCTTATTTTGTTTTGTTGTGTTCATTTTTGCCCAATCAATGGTTAAAGTAAATGCAGCAGTTATAACACCTTCAGGGGGACAATGAGGACTATATACAGGCAGACTTGGGAGGCCAAGCAATAAGGGACAAGTATAGTTGTCCTGAAGAGGTGGCTATAAACACGTAGGAGTTGGAATCTTGGATAATTCCTTCACTTTTTCTTATTTTTTTTTAGTCTCCTGCCAAGAGGCTTTTAAAGATTCCTCTTTTCTTTGCTTGCTTCCTCATACCATTTAAAATAACTTTGCCATTCCAACACACTGGTCTTAATCCTTTTTGTACATAGTTTAGTTGGTAAGTATTCTAACTGTAACAACTGCAGATATGTTCTTCCGTAAATTTACGTTATTCTCACCAAGAACACCACCTAGATCAGGGAATACCCCTGTGCCCCCCTGATGGCTGTCCTCCTCTCTTTGCTCCCCCCCCCCTCCTTACCTTGGATCAGAATTTCTGGTGTCATGACGTCACGTTGCCATGGCAACGCGTCACCAGCAGATGTCTGATCCAAGGTAAGAGAGAGTTACAGAGGGCTTCGCAGCTTCCCCGGCATTTAATTTAAATGCCTTTTGGGAAGCGCGCAGGGCCTCTGCAACCCCTGTGCCCCCCGCAGATAATCTCTGCACCCCCTCCCCTGACCTAGATTATAACAACTGCAGATATGTTATTCTTCAGTTACGTTACTCTCACCAAGAACCTCCATACCACAAAGTTTTTATCAATTGACAGATACTTATAACTTACTTAATATGGGATTTCGTCACCCGGACTACACTTCAAAAAGACATCATGATCTCATGAAACACTCAACATTTAAGCTAAAGGCATTTCAAAAGGCGCTTTGCCTTGACAAATGGCCCCATAGTTGAGTGTCCCAAAGAGAGCCATCCGTCTCCTCTGGTCCAAGTGTCCGAGATATTGGAATCCCATCCTTGTTGCCAAACTGTGATTGTCTGCTCATTCATATAGATAGAAGCAAACACAGGTTTGTTATATTGGTTAATTTATTGTGTACTGTCAGCGAAACTCATCCTTATAAACAAACACATTATTTCACACAGAAATGGATACTGAGACACGACATGACAGACAAAATTGATTCTGAATACTGCTAATAATTCGTCTCCAGAGACCCCCCCAGTCCATTTGAACACCTCCATTCCATAATCCACCCTGAAATTCCCTAAATATTCCCACGCCACGTTTTATTGGGACTGCTAGAAACTAAACCTCAGCCAAACAACCTGATATGAATGTGTACTGTGGTAAGATTACCATTCTGCATAGGCCATAGTGAAGTGTCCCACTAATGACTATGATATAGTAATAATTGTACTGGATGGATTATGGAATAGGACACAGAGAGGTACGGTCTAGCCTCGCAAATTCTATTAATCATTGTCAGGACACTGAATGCTTCTATTATTGTATTAAATAAAAGATACCACTTGTGGGTAGATTTCCATATCTTAGACAGGTCTGTAATCCTGTCTTTACCAATTATCGCTTAGCAAAGAGTGCCTCCGGGGATTCTGGGTAATGACATGCAAATGAGCACAGTGTGTCATTATTATATTAGGAAAGAGCTCTAATTCTGAGGGAGGGAATACATATTCACCATATTTACATCTTTACAGTTGCATTCTTTATTGTAGTGTGTGTGTGTGTGTGTGTATATATATATATATATATATATATACACATATACACATATACACATATACACACACTTAAGTTATGGTGGGTAAAAAAAGAATATAGCAAATGGAAATATTACTGTATGCTCATTTGCATGTCTTAGACAGGTCTGCAACCTCACCTTTCACCATTATCACCCAGCACACAGTTCTTCCACTGCAGCAAGGGATTCTGGGAAATGACATGCAAATGAGCACACAATGCCACCTTTTGCTTCAAAACCATTTAACATGGTCCCATATAGGCTTTGATCACAGCTTGGGTTAAGATGCATAGCCAGTAAACCCACCCAGACAGCCGTTTCGACCTTAATGGTGAAACCTATCCCTGTTCATTTTGCAAAGCCAGTATAACCAACCCCACACTGATGAGACCCATTAAGGTCGAAACGCTGTCTGTGGGTGGGTCTACTGGCTGTGCATCTTAACCCTGGCTGTGCTCAAAGCTGTGAAATGCAGCAAACTTATAACTTCGCACTAATTCAGGGGTGGGCAATTCCAGTCATTAAAGTCCACCAACAGGTCAGGTCTTAAGGATAACCCTGCTTCAGCACAGGTGGCTCAATCAAAATAACTGAGCCACTGATTGAGCCATCTTTGCTTAAGCAGATATATCCCTAATACCTGACCTGTTGGTGGCTCTTCAGGACTGGAGTTTGCCACCCCTGTACCATACAAGCCCATTGTGCTTTATGGCACATAGGGGGTACACGGTGTCACTGCCCAGAAGAGCTGACAGTCTAAGCTGTTCCATCTCAAACAAATAAGGACAGCAGCACATGTGAATTTGACACTTGCAAGAACTATAGTCGAGCATCCCATGCTTCACACATCTTCCCACACATCTTCTGTTATCCAGGCTATGCCATGGGCTGGGGACCCATCACCTGGCTCCTTATGTCAGAGATCCTGCCCCTGAGAGCACGAGGAGTGGCTTCCGGTCTCTGTGTGATGGTCAGCTGGATCACTGGCTTCGTCATGACTGAAGCCTTTCTCCCGACAGTGGTAAGTATAAATCGGGAGGAAGCAGCTTTATGAACCAAAGCGGTTCATATGGCATCTTTGTCTTGTATCATAGACACAGCCGTTCTGGCTAACATCTGGACATGCCTTATTGTAAACTTTACAGTTCATTTTACGTGTTATATGCCGCTTGCATGCTCCTTAGCTTTGCAGGTGAATACATTGGTGCAGCAGATAAAGCCATAAAAGACGTCGCAACAGAAAGTTCGAGGGAACCGCAACAACTTTTAAAGCAGCTGTTGGTTTCTGCAGCACCAAATCTTTGCTAAAAGGCAATGAAATGCTGTTTTAAGCAGTAATGCCTATAGTACAAGTTAGATCACCACTGGGTACATGATCTTAGGTTGACATAATTGGGTGGTGATCACTCAACCCTTGCATGGCTCGTTCTCAAACAAGTTGTATACGTAATCACTTATTAAAGTTATAACATTTTGGCTTAGACTCCACAGTGAAACTTCTCTTCTTTTTTCAACAGAATTCTGTGGGCCTGGAAGTCCCTTTCTTCTTTTTCACCATTATCTGCTTGTTCTGCATGGTCTTCAACTACTACTGTGTCCCGGAGACCAAAGGGAGGTCCCTTGAGCAAATAGAGTCCTACTTTAGAACTGGCCGGCGCTCCTTCATGAGATAGGAAGATGCTTTTACTTTGACTTGTAGGCTGGCGAAATGCAGAAGAGTAGGGTTGATACCCACCTCCTTGTTACGTTGCACCTCTGTACAGTTACAACCTGTAGATGAAGGCTTGCTCTCGCTCTCTCTACAATGACCCCTCAGCATTAACTTCCCCCCCCCCCTTCTTATTCTGGGGATTACAAACAACAAGATAAGAACAAAGACTTGAGTCTACTTCATGCATCTTAAGCAGTGCAGAAGATACGTGTGTATTAGCGTGCAGAACAACTATCAAGTGGAGAAAACCATCTCCCGCCATAAACATAACTCAGATACGGTATCAAGCGTCACATAGAGGAATATGCAGGAACTGGTACTTGGTTGGTGGGTGGTTCTGTATATCTACGAGCTGCCTTGCTGCAGGATTACTGTATCTGATTATAATTCAAGTTTATGGCTCCTACAAGTATCACAATTATCCTCAATGCATGAAGACCAAACTGGAAAACATATATATGTAGTTTTATACATACATATGTGTGTGTGTACATTATTTATAATACACACAGCTGTATAGACTAAAATAAGCATAAATGTACCACTGTATGTTACTGGTACAAAGATCTTACGAAAAATGGTAGACTTACACATATGGCAATTTTAACTTGAATTTGAAATACTTCCTTACGAAGCAATCCTTTCTTCTTGGGTTTCCTAAATAAACTAAAATGCCACTGTCTGTGGGTTATATTACACAACACCCCATGTTCTAACTTATTTCACATCTGGATCTTCTGAGTGTGTGTGGTTTTTTTAAGGAGGTCTTTTGTGATCATTCCTGTTAAAACCAATACAGTAGCTTTACCTAAAACTAAAAGGTTTACAAATCATACAACAAATCATGGGAGGTAGAAATGTATTTATTTTTTATTCACTGCATAGACAAAAAGTCAAAAGAAGTCTCTTGCATGTAGTTGCAGCTAGGATGGCATAAATGAGTTGCCTTAAGCTCCAATCCCAAGCACAATCGTTTGAAAACGGAGCTTTAACATGAGCTCCACATTAAAAAATTGATCAGTAAGTAACCCATTTCCTCCCAAGGTCTAATGAGTTTTTCCCTTTTGGAAACAGAGGTAAACAGTTCTATAAAGAAGTATATTCATTCCCTTTACAGTATGACACCTATTAGTGTTTGTGAAACAAGTAACAGCCAACTGTATCACTCCCCCCCTAATAAATACTATTCATATCTACAACACATTAAAAAGGAAAAATGTAAAACTGTCTAAAAAGATTAATATTAATAACCTGGCTTATTGAACTTGCTTGAAGTATTGCAAAATAATAATAATAATAATAATAATAATAATAATAGTCAAACTCATCTAAGGTGGAAATCATCATTTTGTACATAAACCCAGATGAACTGAACAAACACTTATTTTCTGAAAGAATTCTCACTTTTTGTCGCCGTGTTACAATCCCTCACTTTAGCAAATAAATAAATAAAAACAGCGATTATACAAAGGAATACGGGAAAAGGGGCCAATCATTGAATATCTCTTGAAAAGTTTGACTTACACAGCGCTAAAGCACTCCAGCAGTTGCGTTACCTGCTGTCCGTGTTTATAGTTCTTGAGATTCTATATTTAACTTTCAAATGTCGACACCACTACAAGTCGATCAACTTATGTATGAGGAGGCTCAACAAAGCTTCTCTTGAAAATACAAAAGGGTGCTGGGGCAGTTCCAGCCTCAGTCAAACACTCTGGCAAAAATGTAATAGGATGACAAAGCAGCATTTTGCCACCAAACCCACACAAAGAGGCAATTTGATCAATGCAATTCTGGCTGCTACCGTTCCTTGTGCTTTGGCGAGTGGATTAACCAGTGTCTTACATTTGATGCCGCTACAAGAAGAGAAGCGTTTGATGTGCATCTTTGATGGAGCGTGGCTCTTTCTATCTTCTTTGGCATCTCGCCTTATTTCCCTTCCTATCCATTTGTGATTAGGTAATACCAATATCCAACATTGTTTTCTGCCTCTCATTAGGGGAAACCGTGTGGACCAACAGGTCAAGTTTTAAAGGATATTCCTGCTTCAGCACCGGTGGCTCAGTAAGAATGACTGAGCCGCCTGTGCTGAAGCAGGGATATCCCTAAACTCTGACTTGTAGGTGGCCCTTGAGGACTGTAGCTGGCCACCACTGGTGTAGACTAGAGCTAGGCACAATAGATGGTGTTGCGCCAAGACGCTCCATCTCCTTTTTCTTCCTGTAGCGCCAATAAAAATGTTGAACTATACAAGTATCTGTCAGATAGACCATGAGAGGTTATCAAAGACTGAATCCTCAACCACTGCACATCACGGTATAATGTGGATGAGTTCTGGACACTGGGAACCTTCCTGCATTATCCCATGGACTGCATGCAAGAAATGTAGCACCCTGCACACTCAACTGCAGAAACAGAAATGGACCATTAGACTTGAAGGGCTTAGACTTCGTACCCAACATCTGAAGTGCTTTACTGCAGTTTAAGCCAACAGCTGACGAGAAACTTGCATTCAACACAATGACAAGTTTTCGTCACAATGTAATGATCTTATGATCAATGAACAGGCATTTATCCCTTTGCTGCCAGAGACACGCTTTTGGTTCCGCCGACAGCAAAGGGATTACAAACAGTTTGCAATGTGTTCCAGGTCTCCTATCAGGAGAGTGGGAAAGGAGCACCAGTAGCTGACTGGCCGTTTGCCTACTTACAATGGCTGCAAGTTATCCATACCGCGGTAGATCTCTCTCGATTTTCCATGTCCATTGGATCAGCCTCTATGAAGTCAAGCAAGAAATCTGCCGCCTCCAGCAAATCAGAACCAGGAGGTGGCCGTGTCAAAGTTATGGTAGGGAGGGACAAAGGGAGTGATTTCAGCCCAGGCATGGCCATGACCTGTAACGGATATATGTTTCCCGGCAGCAGAGTTTCATTCGTGTGCATCAACACGAGTGTGGAGAATTCTGCGACAGTGCTCAGCCACTGGTGGATGCAACGCTGGAGTTGCAGTGGGCTGCGAGATTACTTTGCAATGCTCCCTATTAGCAAAAGTGCTTTACATGAAACCTGGAAACAGAACTACGTTATTTCAACATAGTTTGTGCTAGGAATTATTTCTCTCTAAAAAACAAAACGCATCAGCGTAAGAGTTAGAGCAGGGGGGGGGGGGGACTCCAGTCCTCAAGGGCCACCGACAGGTCAGGTTCTCAGGATATCCCTGCTTCAGCGCAGGTGGCTCAATCAGTGGCTCAGTCTTGTGTTGAAGCTGGGACTCATTGAGCCATCTGTGCTGAAGCAGGGATATCCTGAAAACCTGACCTGTTGGTGGCCCTTGAGGACTGGAGTTGCCCACCCCCAAGTTAGACTGCAGGGAGTTTAAAAACGAAAAAACAAAAAACAAAAAGGGCTAGCGGGATTTAATTTAAAAATGTAAGAAATTGCTAAGACGTCCTTCCCATAGACTCCTCATAACACAATCACAGCATCTCGTTGTGCAAATACAAGACTTCTCCTGTACAACAAAACATTTTCTCTTGAATTGGTTTCCCCATGCAACTTTTATCAAATGAAAATAGTACCAATATCCTTATTTTTGTTTTTGCTGCTGCTGCTGCGGTGTTTGGGAATTCCCCCGGGATTCTAAAGTTGTTCAAAAATAACACAGCCGGGGAACCAAGATCCATAAAAAAAAATAAAAGAGAGAATTTGTTAATCCTCAAGAGTTCTGCGAGTGTTTGTGGGCTCGGCCGCGGCATATTGTACATCTCTCCTGGGCCGCGGGACCAGCGCTTTAACTCGCTGTCTGTTTCTCTTCGTCCGGTTGCTTCTTTTGCTGCTGCAGATTTGCATATCTGATGGCTTCGCCCCTGTAACAGAGTGGAGGGAACCTGTTATGAGCTAGAACAACCTGTGCTAGCAACTAGATCGCGCCCCGATTTCCAAAGGGCAATGAATAACCTACTCCTTTGCTTAAGTGCGTACCAGCTGAAAGTAGCCGGCGTTGCTCAGGAATTAGAAGAAAACAAAAAAAAAATACTAAGATTTATAAATGGTGTGAAAGTGTGATATAAAGCACACGGGGGGGGGGGGTGTACAAGGATCCATGCAACCATTTTGTTTCTCTGTTTGTCCATCATGTTTTTTATGTAGTATGATAGAAGTTTGATTGAGATTTGACCTCTGTGATCTTGCTATCCTGTACTGCCACTAACATTTGCCACTAATTGGCCGGGGATTTACTCCGGCTGGCGCCGTGACTAAACAGCGCGCCAGCCGCATCCCCTCCGTGCACCCCCTCCACTCGGCGCGCATTTTTGTTCCCCTTCCCGACCCCCTAGCTGCTTCTGCCTTTGCCCTCTGCTTCCCCGCACCCCCGCTTACCTCACTTCAACTTCAGGGGTGTCGGGGAAGCCGGGCGCGCCACGTGACTGTGACGCCGTCACCACGTGGTCCGCACGCATCCAGCCGTGCGGGCAAAGTAAGAATAAAATGTGACGCCAGTGTAAGTCACAGATTCCCTCAGGGTATTTCACTCTTCCACAACTAATCTGTATATATGCCAGGTGCAAGGGGGGGGGGGTGAACGGAATGCAGAACCAGTTTGAGGTAGGAATAGCCGTTATGTAAAAACCCCCATTTGGGTGGGTGGATGTGTTTGCAAAATAATTGGAGTTTAGGAGCAGAAGAGATAAAAAGCTGCTTCTCCTCCTTATTTTCCAACAACAGCCCTAAATTTAGGAATGTGATAATTATATGGTCACAGAAAACCTCACCCCAGGAGTGAACCCAAGTATAAAACTTATGTAATAAAAACCTGTATTTTCTTGTATTTAGGTATCCGTATCAATAAAATGGTCAACCCCTCCTGGAGGGGCGTATTATTATAATTTTCTGTAAGCCAGCCCATCTAGGGGCATGTATTATACCCCAGGAGGGTATAAAGATGATGTGTTTGTCACTGTATGGCAGAGACAGCTCTGCATTGAGCTTCTTCTCCTGTATACTCGTAATGAAATAAACTTGATTCAACTCTGAAAAATATTGAACCCGTAACCATTGTATTTTTTCTCGCATTCACAATGGATAATTACATTTTTTGGTTTCCTAATGCAAAATCCCCGGCTAAACCCACAACTCCACCAGGGTTGCCACCACTCTGGTTTGACCCGGGGACTACGGGTTTTGTCACCGGGCTCCGGGGTTTACCCAGTAAACCTCCGGGTGGTGGTGTTCGGCGGCGGCGGAGTCCTCCTGGCATCTTCCCCGGCAAGTAAGTCCTGTCAATGTGGCCACGTGGCATCAAATGGCGCCACGTCAACAATTGCGACCATATTGACGGGTTGCTGCGGGAGATGCCGGGAGGATGTTGGAATGATGCCAGGGAGCCGACCACCGCCGAAGGCAAGCACAACATTTTAAAATGTTGTCTCCGGGTTGGCCTTCAGTAGAAGGTGGCAACCCTGAACTCCACCCATCATAGCTTCACTGCCTCTGAGGTCCTTAAGTGTTCGGTCGAGAGCCTCTAATGCTGCGTGTGTGGGACATTGGGACATCGTGTCCCTAACTATGATCTCACACTCTTGAAGAGCTATGGGTGCTCCTGTATTTTTGCTAGTGTTGGAAATTGGATTTTCAGGGGTGACCAAGATTAAGTGGGAGCCTGAGGGTTGTGTGATGGGTTCATGTCATTTGTGATGTCATGGCTGATGTCATCAGTGAATTGTATCCAAACATAGACAAAAATCTGCTGCTTGATCTCAGGAAGCATCGTGCAAAACGTGGTTACGGTATCCTAAGAGGTGTCCAAATGCCTAGCGGACAGACAGAAGTGTCCCAAATATATAGTGGATACACTCAATATGGCATTTTACAGCAAATTCAAACACAAAAGAACTACATGACGTGTATGCAGAGAAACATTGGAACAGCAGATTATAAAGCGTTGACAATGAATTACAGTGCGTTATAAAAATATTCATTGATGCCTATTTAACTTCAGTGGCCAGAGGTGCCTGCAACACATTGCCCTAGGCAGCTACTTAAGTCGCTTCACTGTGACTTGTGCTTGCTGTCACCTTTGGCAGTGACAGGGCTAACGAAAGCAGCTCAGAAAGAACCCTCCCTTTAACATCAGGGAAGGAGCAGCATGTGAACTGCTGCTGCAGACTTGTTCTGTATTTAGTTCCAGGTTAAGTTCTTACACCGCCCTCCTTACTTTTTGCCCAAGGCGGGGAGACCGTACAGCACTCCTGCTCCGAATGCAAGAGCATTGCCAAGGAAGGTGGTCAATGAGAAACTGAGAATGACAGGGAACACCGCCATCCTGTGGGGAAGAGAAAGAAACGCACACTGACATGCGCTCGGCAAGCAACATGGTCTGCCCTAAAGTGCAATATAATGGCCTGATTAGCAGGCTCAAAATGCTATCTGTTCAGTCTCCGTGACGGCAGCCCTGGGCTGTTTAAGCAACAATATTTAGAGTATGGTGCCATCTACTGGAATACCAAGGGCACGCACACACTTATTGACTTAACGTTTCAGTTCCTACCGAGACCTTTCTCAAGGTATACATACACACTATATTAGGAAATGCCTTAGGCTGCGTCCCCGCTGGCGCTGACCGCGCTCATGCTTGAGTGGTGACATCAGTGGTGGCGAGTGCGCGGGGGGGGGGTGCATGGGGGGGCCTATTGAGCATGCTTCAAACACTTTTTTTTTTTTGACTTGCCAAGCTTGGTAGAGCGTACGTACCTGCGCATGAGCGGGGCCGTGAGAATTCACATTGCACGAAGTAAACTCGGCAAGCGCCGCCACCTTAGCGCGCTCAGTGCTAGCGGGGACGCAGCCTTATAAAGCTACGCTTATGGTGCCAGCAACAGTGATGCGGCGAAGTCAGACTGCGGTCGCTGGAAACAGCAAATTGAGATGACTTCCAGCGATCGCAACCAAGCCGTCGCTCCGTCGCGCTTACTATAAGCGCACGTGACTGCGGCAATGCACTTGTTTTGACGCAACGCCGTTGTTGCCGGCACTATAAGTGCAGCCTTACTCATCACTTTCCTCAGTGAGTAACAAACTCTATTTAGTATCAAATCTGTATATTTTGTACAGCCTGCGGTATTTCTCATTTTGTTCAGTGAATTAGGGTACGGGGTCCAAATGAAAAGTTATTAAATGATGTAATATGAAGCAAATGGTGAAGGCTGTTCCCTGGAACGATGAGCGCAATATTTCGAAGTCGGAATACGCGATTTGCAACGCAAGAGGTGAATAAAAACAGAACATACCCGCAATACAATACGGCTTTTTGCCATGGTTTCATCTTATCGGTTTTTGCAGAAATGATCTGGGCAAACTCAATGAACTGGCAGCAGAAGGGCACCTCGCAGAGGAACAGGACGAACGCGTTCATCCTAGGAAGGAAAGCAGAGAACCCGTCCATTAAGCAACTGCCCAGGAACCAAGCTCTCACCTAATGTGACGCTAATCACTTTACATAGTAAGGACTGTGCGCACAGCTGTGCAAGAAAAGAAACGCTCATCTATAGCCATGGCGATTTTTTGTTAAAATGTGCACTCTCCTCTATATCTATCTATATATAGTAGATTATATATGATCACCAGGGTGTTCATAATACTAACACTGGACACAAATGAAGTCAAAAAAGGAAATTGTGTATTTATTTATTCTATATAACACGATAGCTAAGAATCTGCGAAGAATACCATTTTACAGTGCATGGAACTGCCTGGAGAGAGGGAGGGAATGCGGGAGGGAGGGAGGGAATGCGGGAGGGAGGGAGAGAGAATGTGGGAGGGAGAGAGGGATACACATACATACACTAGAACAGGGGTGCGCAAACTGGGGGGGGCGCGATATTTTTTTTCCACTTCACTGATTTCCTTTCCCCTCACTGAAACCCACTAACCAGTGTTATACCGTAATACCCCATACTTCAGCCCCTTTTGCTGTCATTACGAAATGTAATCGAAGTGCCACACGTGTATATCCATGTACCTAACTAGTAATTAAAAAGCAGGAGGCTACTGAGTTCTAGTTACCTAGAAGCATTTATTTAACAGCTTCTAATTAACTACATGTTCTGCTACAAGGGACTACTTATGAGGCCTGAGACTATAATGATGTCATGAGAAACCATGACACAGGTACAGCTTTTATAAGCCACAGCGAGGATTACATTGCATTTGTGTGATGGAATGTAGATTGGTCTTGGTAGGTTTGCGAAACCTTTTAATATGCCACCGTGAGTATTAGTCATGTAGGGATGTACAAGACCTTTGTAAGACCAGACCTGGAAAAGGAACACGTGTGATCAAAGCATGGTCTAGGAATCATGCTCAAGATGATTCAAGGCCTGAAAAGAACCCCTTTCAATATCAGCACTTTTGAATCCACGTACTAACCACAGCAGAATGCTGATGCCTGCCAGTGCCGAATAAGTCTGTGGTGCAATGTTAAGTCCTGCTGAGGTTTAAGCATTTAATGGCTCATACGGACCCATACGAAGAGTTAAGGTTAGGAGGTTTGCATGTACAATTTGCTCCATATACTTACATCATCCATATACCAGCTGCTATATTCAATGGGCTGATGGTGACACAGTTCCACAGACCGGCCATGGCACAGGCTGAAAAACAAGAACACGCAAGCTGAGAGCGCTTGGAAAACACGACGCTACGGCCATTTCAACGGAGGACATCAAGTCTGCTTTGCTTGGTCACCAGGAATGAGTCTGGGGTGAGCATTCCTTCCTGCTCAACGGCTCAGCACAGGACTGGAGGGATTGGACCAGCCATGTGTCTCATTGCGTAGGCTCAAATTGATAGATCGTGTGAAAAAGAAGAATTCCCTGGATTATACGTGTAGCAAAACGGTCAAGTCGTCCAAACATGCACGTGACATATGTTGCTGCAAGAACACTAGTAACTTAAAGCCAATCGTATTTGGCATTTTCAGTAAGGTGGCCTAACATTATTAGGGACATTCCTTTTACTGAAGGGTGAAGTAAGAATGAAGTAACTGCATGTATGAAGGAAAAGCACAGTAATAGATAGATTTAATACCCAATATATATTTGGGAAAGGTCTGTCTGGTTGCTAGGCATTTGGACACCTCTTTAGATATAACCACATTTTTGCATGATGCTTCCCGAGATCTAGGAGACAGATTTTGTCGGTGTTTGGATACACTTCATGACATCACCAATGACATGATCCCATCACACAACCCTCAAGCTACCACTTACATCTTGGTCACTCTGAAAATCCAATTGGTAACTTTAGCAAAACCACAGGAGCAGGCGTTCTTTAGGAGGGCGAGATTAGTGTTTGGGATGAGAGTACAAAGTCACACACACACACACACACACACACGCAGCATTAGAGGCTCTGATCGAACACTTCAGGACCTCAGAGGCAATGAAACTTATGAGTGGAGCTGTTGATGTTTTAGCCAGGGGATTTCCTATTAAGAAACTAAACATTTTAATTATGCATTTATAAATCTCAGTATTTTTTTTTTTTTTAACCCCGAGCAACGTCAGCTACTTTCAACTAATGTGTCTGTGTGTACTGTATGTACACACACACACACACACACACACACACACACACACACCAATTGAGCATTATTGAAAAAGAAGCCAGCCCTACAGAATTTAAATAGGCATTGTAGGTCTCCACTATTCATGAAACTTGCATGGGTTTCATTACATGCGATACACCCACTCTTCTCGGCTGACAGCACACAGCAGGGGAGAGAGCTAGATATTATACCCAAGCGTAACATTAGCTCAGTGAGGAGGGAAGGAGAGGGTGCAGGGCTGGGGAAACACTGTCCTGGCAGGAAATGTATGTCCAAAATAATATAATCCCAACGGATAGAACCGAAAGGCTAAAATCCAAGTATCGCCATGGTCAGCAAAGCTTATTTGTTGATAGCACTTCTGGTATCCTGGGAAGCTTAAATCTGCTTTAATTGACCTCACATTGATGGACAAGTCTGGAATTACTTTATGGTTCCAGGAGCATACGAGTTTACGCTCCATCTGCAATGGCAAACACGGCCAGTCCCGGCACGCAGTCCTCTAACATCAGGGGCGCTCAACTCCAGTCCTCAAGACCCCCCCCCCCCCCAACAGGTCAGGTTTTAAGGATATCCCAGCTTCAGCACAGGTGGCTCAACCGAAGACCTGACCTGTTGGGGGGGTATTGAGGACTGGAGTTGAGCACCACTGCTCTACATCACTTCTTCTCCCTAAACGTTCTCAGGTCACCGCTGACCCTTTCCCCGCCTGTTGCAGAGTCAGAAGTAACAAGCCGAGAGAGTTGCTTTGTGGTGAAGACGCACCTTTGATGTGGGTCAACCCAGTTTAAATCCCGGCGTCACGGCTGCGTGTGTCTGCAGGCGAGGTTTAAGTGGGGTGGGGGTTCATTATTCAATGAATGCATGGTTGAGCCCTGCGTAAATATATGATTAGCTTTTATTTGTATGGCACCAACATATTCCGCAGTGCAGTACAATGTGGGAGGGAGGACTATAACATGGCAAGGGTTTGTCCATACACATCAGGACTCTGCACAGGGTTGGGCAAAAATATAAAAACCTATGGCTCCTAAACATTCTGTCTGGCCCCTGAGTGTGTTGGAAAGGGGGGGGGGGAGGTGGCCATCACAGCACTTCCCACACCTCCAGCCCTTCCTGGAGGCGGTTCAGTGTGTCAGTGTGCATTTGTGGTGCACACACACACACACACGTCGTGCTGTTGCCAGTCGCAGTGGTGATTGACAGGTCAGTCAGTATGGAGCTGCAACACAGGCGCCAGGAGAACATTTTTAGGCGCCTATGTTGTTTTTCCACCCCGATTATGCGTTTCTAGAATGAAATTAAAGAAAGACAGGAGAGTGTTGGATAGTTGGAGAGTTGGAGAGGGTCTCATTAAAAAAAGTGGATCTTTAAGGAACTTTTAAATATTATGTACAGCAGGGTGGAATACAAATATGCACCCATATACACAGACTTAGAGAGGCTGGGAGGTCTCATGGGGACAATTAATGGATGACAGGGTGTTTAAGAACTCTCCACCAGCGAGCATAGCACGCACACACACGCTACAGAAATGTAACCCGTGTCAGCTGTCCAACCTATTTATAGGAAGAAGGAGGTATCGGGCCCTGCCTTTGAAGTGGGAGAGCCAAATGTGAGACCCAGGGTCAGCTTTGCATCTAGAGCTTCAAAACTAAGCACGTCCCGGCAGGGCTTTCTTTTGTCTGTAAAATGAAACATTTTTAAACCCGAGCACATTCTTTTACAGAAGGCTTGGAACAAAAAATGGCAATCGGCACCACCAATGGAAAATAGGTAAAATCAGTATAATGTATAATGGCTGGGGAGCAAAGAGGGATCCCTGTAAATCCCCAAATACTGCAATAAAGACAAAAAATATATGTTCCTCGCTCTCATAATGGAAATGTAGCAGCAACACTGAGACTGGCCAAAAAAAATGTATTTTACTGCTCAAAATAGAAAAATTCGCACACAGGTGATTGTACGTCGCAATATGAATGTGCTATATACAAGTTACAAAAAATGCACATGAAAATCCAGGGAGTGTCGATACCCCAATCTACTAAGTGTCCCATGGAATGCTTGACGGGACCGGGCGAGTCCGGATTGGTTTTGGTCTGATAATAACACACGGCCCGGGAGGTCAGCAATTTTTTCATCAATCTCAGTGTTGCGTCTACATTTCTATTATGAGAGCGGGGAACATATATTTTTGTCTATAAGAGATTCAAATATAGTAAAAAAAAAAATAGAAAATACTTGGGGTTAGGCACTCGGTGGCTGAAATCTGTCATCAACTTGTGTGTGTCTGTATACAGCCTGCTACAGCCACTATTATCCAAGCCGAGCAAGGCTAATCCATCATAACAGATGTCACTGCGGACAGGTCAAAATGGATTCTCCAAAGCTACAAGGAGACAGGTTCTAAATCCAATAAACGCAAGCACTAAATTGTGACACCTCACACTCTATTCATACACCTCAACGGCGAGTTTTTATTGTCACAACTTCTTCACCCACAAGGTTCAATACGACAGAGCGGTCAGGAGCTACAGCTAAAACTTCAAGCGTAAAAAGAAGGGCAAAGTGTACACCCTACTTACAAAACAGAACAGTTTTAATTTAAATGGAAGATTAAAAATATCACTTGTGAGCACATTCACATAACTCAGACAAGTCCGCAACCCTGCCGGGCCCCATCATGTCTTAGCATGCAATGTTTCCGTTGCACACAGGGATTCTGGGAAATGACATGTAAATGAGCACAGTGTCTCACTTTTTGCTTCCAACCCATTTGAACATGGAGCCCTATAAACTTATGCCTGCCGCATTACACCGCTTTTGCAGCACAGCCGGGGTTTAAATGGGTGCAAACAATATAGACTTTAATAAGAATTTTTGAAAGACCGATTCCCTCTGTAGATGTCAAACACAAAAACAGGCCAATTACAGTAACTGTGGCTACACAGCCATCCCCAGTCCTTACTAACATTGCACATCTGCTGCTGTGATGTCTTGTTTTTGCTACAGGGTAAAGAGAATAGTCCAGGCACACAGTCTTATCACAAAGTAGAAAATTTAATCCAGCATAAATCTGCTGGATTACATTTTCTACTTTGTGATAAGACCGTGTGCCTGGACTATTCTCTTTACCCTGATACCACTTGGGGACCTGGTAGGACGACCCCCCTTGGTCTGTGGGCACCGGCAGGTGACATTATAGTGCTTCATTAATTGTGTGCCAGATCACCTCTTTCTATTGTTTTTGCTACAGACCATTGTGAGCATGTACTTGAGGTTTCCATATTTGTATGTGTATATTTTTTATATAGTGCCGACAATGCATGCAGCCCTTTAAAAAAAAACATTGTAATGTAGGGGAATATAATACAATATGGGGCCTTATTTTTCGGCGTGCATAGAATAAGGTCCATTAAACATAATTGGCACATGATGGGATTTTTACATGATTAAATCACAGCTCAAAGTTACAAGGAACCCGTTTGAAATCCAGATAAACTGGGACACAAAGTGACGACTCTTTGCATTTCATTCATAAACTTCCATAATCAAAATGATATGATCGTATTAAGTACTGTACGTGTGTTTTTTGACTACCTCAGCAACAGCTGGAAAGATTTGTTTCCCCCCCCCCTCCCCAATATAACCTGAAGCCCCGGATGTTCATGCAAGTCCCCTCGCTGAGCAGACACTCAAAACTCATCTACAGAATGGAAAGGTTTATGAGTATATTCCTTTTAGGAGTATATTCGGTAATGTGTGAGAATCATTATCAATTGGTAACAGCCACAGATAAGGGGGAATTAGTCAAAATACAACGGATTCAGTGGATCTATAAATCTGCCACCATCTTATGCCTGCCAATAAATGGGAATATGCCAGTATCTACTGGCAGACGATAAAAGAATAGTGCATTGTTATATTGTTTGCAAACTTTTACTTTGACATACAACATGAAGTCAGGGGTGTCCAACTCAAGTCCTCAAGGGTCACCAACAGGCGAGCTATTGGGGTTACGTGCTCAATCTGTCCCTACTTCAGCACAGGTGGCTCAATCTTGAGCACTGATTGAACCACCTGTGCTGAAGCAGGGATATCCTTAAAACCTGCTGGTGGCCCTTGAGGACCGGAGTTGGCCACCCCTGCATGAAGTTATACATCTAGTAGTAGGAAAGGGACAGAAGAGAGGCAGATATTGGAGATCGAAATAACCATTTGCTGATGGTTTTTAGGGCGAGGTTACACATCTGCTGTGAGAAACGATGGGATTTAAAGTTTACCTAGTAGAAAATACCATAGATTACATGAGCAGTCGTGAGTATTATAGGGGTTATAAGGTTAGCATCGGTCCAAAAAATAAATAAATCTAAAAAACAAACAATGTGGGACTGGATCTATGGGGCTGGTGGAAAAACCTTGTAATTACATCACCAGACTCAATGTGTGGGGTCTCATTCCACCGGCTGCATGAACATCCCATGATTCCTCTTACGATAGGTATGTATTGTATGTGTCTGCATACTGTAAAGTCACTTCTAGGAAGTGCTGTGTACATGGCTGGTACATCTGTGCATGCTCTCCTTGGGACTTTATATCAGAAGCTTTTGAGGACAGGGGTTGATTGACCTGTACTTCTGTTTTACTATATGACACATTGTTATATAATAATCATACTTACAAATGCCCCCGAGGACCCCAGCTATCCTGCAGAGCCATCGGTACCACCAGCTCATGCCGTCATCCTGGGAGGGGGCGGCGGCAGCGTCCCCCTGGCCTTTCTCTTCTGACTCCACTGTGCTCATCTCACAGCGGCCTCAGGTCACCGTCCCAAGTTCTAATAGGGGAGATGTTACATGTCAGTCACCTCTAGTCCTGATATTTCTATACAACGCGCCTGTGCTAAATATATCAAATGGAAATATTCCTGTATGCTCACTTGCATGTCTTAGACAGGTCTGCAACCCCGCCTTTCACCATTATTACCCAGCGCTTCCACTGCAGCAAGGGATTCTGGGAAATGACATGCAAATGAGCACACAGTGCCACCGTTTGCTTCAAATCCACATAACACGGACCCCTATAAGCATATGCCTGCTGCAATACACAGCTATATACCTGTGCTGCCGGCTCCCCCAGTGCTGTATATACATTATATATATATATATATATATATATATATACACCTTTGCTGTATGTACAGTATATATGTACCTGCTCCCCCGTTGCTGTATATACAGTATATATATATTTATATATACTGTATATATATACCGGTGCTGTATATACAGTATATATCTGTGCTGTATATACAGTGTATATGTACCTGCTCCCCGGTGCTGTATTTACAGTATACCTGTGCTGTATATATACCTGTGCTGCCGGCTCCCCCGGTGCTGTATATACAGTATATATACCGGTGCTGCCGGCTCCCCCGGTGCTGTGTATATACCGGTGCTGCCGGTTCCCCCGGTGCTGTGTATATACCGGTGCTGCCGGCTCCCCCGGTGCTGTGTATATACCGGTGCTGCCGGCTCCCCCGGTGCTGTGTATATACCGGTGCTGCCGGCTCCCCTGGTGCTGTAAATACAGTATATATACCGGTGCTGCCGGCTCCCCCGGTGCTGTGTATATACCGGTGCTGTCGGCTCCCCAGGTGCTGTATATACAGTATATATACCGGTGCTGCCGGTTCCCCCGGTGCTACGGTCTCACTGTCCCGTGTTGTTATGACAATGGGATCCGGCTACACGTCACCCGGGAGCCGCGTTGCATTGTGGGAGGAAACCTCCTGGGGAGGCGGGGCCGCGTCTGTGACGTCACTAGGGCAGTGGATGGGATTTCCCCCCCATGGAACCTGCACACCTGGGAGGTTCTGCAGGGTGTGGGGGGGAACCTCTCTGCTCTGCAATGTGATGTTTGGGGCCTGGGGAGGAGGTGCAGCAGGGTGTGGGGGGGAACCTGTCTGCTCTGCAATGTGATGTTAGGGGGGCTGTGGAGGAGGTGCAGCAGGGTGTGGGGGGAGGAGGTGCAGCAGGGTATGGGGGGAGGGGGTGCAGCAGGGTGTGTGTGGGGGACCTCTCTGCTCTGCAATGTGATGTTAGGGGGGCTGTGGAGGAGGTGCAGCAGGGTGTGGGGGGGAGCCTCTCTGCTCTGCAATGTGATGTTAGGGGGGCTGTGGAGGAGGTGCAGCAGGGTGTGGGGGGAGGAGGTGCAGCAGGGTGTGGGGGGAGGGGGTGCAGCAGGGTGTGTGTGGGGGACCTCTCTGCTCTGCAATGTGATGTTAGGGGGGCTGTGGAGGAGGTGCAGCAGGGTGTGGGGGGAGCCTCTGCTCTGCAATGTGATGTTAGGGGGGCTGTGGAGGAGGTGCAGCAGGGTGTGGGGGGGAGCCTCCCTGCTCTGCGATTTTAGGGGGTCTGGGGAGGCGGTGCAGCAGGGTGTGGGGGGACCTCCCTGCAATGTGATGGGGGGGGGGGGGAGGGGGATAAATCTAACCCCCTGTTTTGCAGTCAGGAGATTCTGACACAACTCCTATATACAACTGCAAAAAGTCACTGGCACAGAAATAAGACAATAACAAAGAGGCTTATTCTATATCTACTTTAATGGGGCATTTTGCCAGAAAACTGCCTGGCGGCTCCGGCGGATCCAGAAAAGGCCCCTGAGTCACTTTGACTGCACTTTATCTGCTTTAAACTTCATTGATAAAGTTATTTTCACTTATATGTGTATAATACCAATGGGTTCCTTTGAAGATGGACCATTTCAACTGCAGTAATGAAAGTAAAGTTTTAAAGATCCTTTCGGAAAATTGGATTATGTACGGTTAGAGTGCAGAATTTGGGACGACTTCTTTGCCCGGCGTGGCATTTATTTGGCTCTTCTGCATTGGTTAACAGTAAAATTCAAGTCCGGGTGTTGTCACCGAAGAACGATGACATGGGAGCAGTCACCCAAACGGAGCCTGCCTTCTGCTCCACGACCCCAGCTCTCTTGCCCAGTACTGTGCCCGGAAACTGACTCTGTCTTGCGAGAAGTCTCCGTGGAACTCTATCTCTGCCCGGTTTCCCTCGGACTCCCAGTAGAACAAGTGGTTTCCGTGGAACGCTGTCGTTTTCAAATTCTTCATGTCACGGATCTGGGGGGATTCAAAATAAATACGGCAGATTAGGTCATTCACTAACCCCACTACGGAGATCACTTCTACACAGTCTAGCATTAAAATGAGAGATGGGGCGAATTTGGATCGGCCGGTTCCTTGGGTCCGTGGATCGCAGCGGATCAATCTAAAAAAATGGCGATCGGCGATTTGCGGATTTTTTTTATTATTACCAATACACTCTGTATTGGATTCCGCATTCCGTTGATGGATTTGTAGAATCCAATCCGCGGGATTCAGCAATCCATTGGCGGATCCTACAAATCAGTCAATGGGATTGTATCCAATGATGGTTTTTGATGAAGCCACAGCGGATTAAAACCGACCAAATCTGTTTGCGGATTTTACACCGCCAAGCGGATTTTGGGAAGAAAATGCAAGAATATCTGGGAAACGGATTTGGAAGGATTCACCCATCTCTAATTAAATTACATTCCCATTGTAGATAGTTACATAAGTAGAGATACCGGTACCAACTCATCCCATCATCTATTTGACCACTGCTCTGGCTCACGGGACTCACCAGAATGTAATTGGAGTGCGTCTTGTTGCTCCCTGTCTCCAAGTCCATGTACAAGGCATGTACAGCAATGTGAAACATGGGTGGCACGTCAATGAAGGTACGGCATGCAGGGGAGCCCACCTCTTCCCAGGGCTGCACAGGATTCTGTATGTCTCCCTGTGTCCCGAAAAGTTGCACATCGCAGTCTACAAAGGAAAGAGAGAGTCACGGCTAATACACAAGGGTTCTAGCTAAGCAATCCGGAACCAGAGTACCTTGCAATGTGTTATGAAGCAATGCCCCTGCCCCTGGCAATAAGTGTATTAACATGTTGGGTACTTTGGGTATATTACCCAATTGGGAGAAGGGAGTGCTCAGTGAGTAAAGACACTGACTGGCACTGAGTTTGGAGCAGGGGAACCTGGTTCAATTCCCGGTGTCGGCTCCTTGCGACCTTGGGCAAGTCACTTTATCTCCCTGTGCCTCAGGCACCAAAAACATAGATTGTAAGCTCCACGGGGCAGGGACCTGTGTCTGCAAAATGTCTCTGTAAAGCGCTGTGTAAAACTAGCAGCGCTATACAAGAACAAACTATTATTATCATTATTTTCTTTGGCACGTTGGGTATATTGGATACGTTGGGTATGTTGGTTATGTTGGGTAGGCTTCATCCTGCAGAACAGCGGTACCTTGGGAATAATTTTGGCTGGCAGGTTTGCTCCAATACTCCAGCAGCACGCCGTTACCAGCCTGCGCCTGCCGCTGCCTCACCATCAGAGTGTTCATCCTGGAGGTCAGCGTCACCCCAGACAGCCGAGCGCAGGTCTTACGCCACATGGTCCGTCCGTAGAACAGCAGCAGCTCCCCTATGAGCGGAAGAGGGCAAGGAGTTAAACGTGATGGCTCTTGTTAACGCTTTCTATGCCAAAAAGGGACTCGCAATGCATTTGTCACACAACAATGTGTTACCTGCGAATCGCAGCAATACTACAACATACTAAATATTTATACTCATCAATATTTCCATATATATCCATCATCTATGGCAGGGGGTGGCCAACTCTATTCCTCAAGGGCCACCAACAGGTCAGTTTTTCAGGATATCGCTGCTTCAGCACAAGTGGTGCAGTTATTCTGACAGCCTGTGATTGAGCCATCTCTGCTGAAGCAGGGATATTCTGAAAACCTGACCTGTTGGTGGCCCTTGAGGACTGGAGTTGGCCACCCCATGTCTATATCCATGTTGCGTTTGATTTTGCATTCCAGGCACATACGGCACTTTATTGTGAAATCAAGTACCAATTCTCCCTAGCAGAGGAATATTCACGCAAAATAATCTCGCCATACTTCATAAAGTAACAATCCGCCCTACGCACCATAAAACAAATACATGTTTCTTTTTACCATTTTCCTGCTGCATTTATCATTGTCGCTCTTTTAGTTGCAATCTGGAGGTGCCCAATTGATGAAAATTTGCCTCGCAGGGAATTTAAAATGGCCACTGCCCTCTACGCACATTAAAACAACACAGGCTGCCAGTGTAATAGCTGATGCCAGTGAACTAACCAGCATCTGAAAACTCATCAAAAAATTTTAATAAAAAAAATCGATCAGCACAAAGTATATTAGCAGTTTACGTTATAACTGCATCATAACTTTGTGGTGCAATTTCTCCGAAAAGCCTACGTATATGTTTTTGTATTCACATTTGTGATTATCTTGACCTCTAGCTTCTGAGGTTGCCATGGAAACCTTTAGACGGCTCTGGGCTCTGGGCAGAGCTCTATATTAACCTCCCGGACACGTCATATTTGAAACACTTATATCTCCTGAAGGCAGCGGCAGATGTAAAAAATAAAAACAGTGCAAGAATAGATCTAGGAATGGTGATCAGCGAGGACTGCTGCTTTATATAAACTAAAAATAAAGAATACAAATGTCACATTGTGTATTACTTGTCGGTGTTCTGTTTTAGAGCCAGACTTTTGCAGCGCTGCTTTACTCCTTGCGTTCTCTTCTAATACTAAATAGGGGTGCAGGTTTTGCTTTGGACACCCACCGGCACTGCAGTTGAGAGAGCTGGACAGCACTCGGACTGTGATCGCCTCTCCTAGCGGGCGTCCGATAGAGAACATGCAGTCCTTCTCGCTGAGCCCTGCTGTGCTCAGCACTCCTGAAGAGTTCAGGAAGAGCCTCCCGCAGATACCTGGGAGAGAGGGATGTGTTCACTTCTGGAGTTCAGATCTCCAGAGGGACGTCAATAGAATGGAGATCGTGCCCCAAAAGGGCGACAGATGGAGCATGATCTACGCGCAGGGGCGGCCAACTGCAGTCCTCAAGGGCCACCAACAGGTCAGGTTTTATGGGTGTCCCTGCTTCAGCACAGATGGCTCAATCAGTCCCTGCTTCAGCACAGGTGGCTTAATCGGCACCTGCTTCAGCACAGGTGTCTCAATCAGTGGCTCAGTCGAATACAGCCACCTGAGCTGAAGCAGGGATATCCTTAAAACCTGACCCTTGAGGACTGGAGTTGGCCACCGCTGATCTACAGGATCAGACTTATCAGGAAAGACTAGAGGACCTTAATATGTACAGCTTAGAGGGTAGAAGGGAGAGGATCAAATCTATAAAGGGATTCAACAATTTAGCGGAAGGAAGCATATTCATAAGAAAGATGTGCAAGAAGTCATCCTCGGAAGCGGGAGGGTGGCAGCTACGGGGAAATATGAGAAAGTTCTTCTTCTCCGAAAGGGTAGTAGATTAGTGGCAGACCCGCCCAACACAGGGGGTAGGGCTTATACAGTAAGGGGATTTAAACATGCGTGGGGTAGACATAAGGCGATCCTAAAATAATCCAGGGATCAACTAGGGGCTGGGGTATTGCAGCAGGTAGGAAAATGGCCAAGTGGTTTCTACACTACGTGTCTATGAAAGTGTCAGAGGGAAAGGAGACTGCAGTGGCATGTTACTGGAGAGAGAATAATCTCCTCATCTCTACGACGTCTCATTGCCATGACAACGTGACGTTGCGGCGTGATATGACGCTGAGATGAGGAGATGCTGGCGCAGGTAAGAGGCCCCACGTTATGCAGGACACTGCAGATATAGGGATGTTACTGCAGTGAGCACAAACCGGGATTTAATCAATGAACGTATGCCGGACACTAGAGCAGAGGTGCAGTGATTGTGCACTGGTGCAGTAGTCGTGCAATGATATGCAGTGGTAGTGCAGTTATATGCAGTGGAAGTGCAGTGGTCGTGCACTGGTAGTACAGTGGTATGCAGTGGTCGCGCAGTGGTCGTGCAGTGATGTTCAGTGGTCATGCAGTGATGTTCAGTGGTCGTGCAGTGGTCGTGCAGTGGTCATGCAGTGGTCATGCAGTGATGTGCAGTGGTCGTGCAGTGGTAGTGCAGTGATGTGCATTGGTCGTGCAGTGATGTGCAGAGGTCGTGCAGTGGTAATGCAGTGGTCGTGCAGTGATGTGCAGTGGTCGTGCAGTGGTCGTGCAGTGGTCGTGCAGTGATGTGCAGTGGTAATGCAGTGGTCGTGCAGTGATGTGCAGTGGTTGTGCAGTGGTCGTGCAGTGATGTGCTGTGGTCGTGCAGTGATGTTCAGTGGTCGTGCAGTGATGTGCAGTGGTCGTGCAGTGATGTGCAGTGGTCGTGCAGTGATGTTCAGTGGTCGTGCAGTGATGTGCAGTGGTTGTGCAGTGGTAGTACAGTGATGTTCAGTGGTCGTGCAGTAGGGGTCTCAGTGTTTGAATACATAACTGCCTTCTCTGTCTCCATCCTCCTTTTCTCGTGCTGGCTCTCCAGGCAGCTCCAGCGCAGGGGTGTGGTCAGAGTGGACGGTCACGGCTTTATATCCAGGCCTCAGGTAGGGGGTGCTGGTTGCTTGAGGTGGTACCAGGTGGGTGTGCGCCACACCTGGCTGTGGCATCTGTATGTCCTGTCTGCAGGGGTGCAAGGAGCAGCCACGCACGGTGATGGGTTTCGGGGCGTGCCCACAGAACGTGGGGCTCACCTGCTGACGGGTCTTCAGGTTGGTGCAGAAATCCTGGCGGCTTTGGATTCCATTCCCGCAGGTGACTGAACACTAACCACGGAGACAGGGCAGTCACATAGCACAGGTCACTATATACAGTATCGCCCTTCAGAGGTCAGAGGGGATGTAAATAGCTTTCTATGGGTGAAGCCCTATACATTTATTGCACCCCTTATTAGGACAGTAACAGATTATGTTTGCATTGTTCTGCGAAGTACCGTGTACAGTACAGATAACACCCCATATCTTTTACAGGGACGGGGAATAATGGGCGAGTTTTATCTCTTTGGTAGCTATTAGTGGACAGCAGGGGTGCTCAACTCCAGCCCTCAACAGGTTGGGTTTTCAGGATATCCCTGCTTCAGCACAGGTTGCTTAATCAGTCCCTGCTTCAGCACAGATTGCTCAATCAGAGGCTCAGTCAAAGACTGAGCCTCTGATTGAGCCACCTGTGCTGAAGCAGTGATGTCCTGAAAACCTGACCTGTTGGGGGGGGGGGGAGTGTGCTTCAGGACTGGAGTTGAGCACCTATGCAATACCCAATCATTATAAGCCAGGGGAGAATGGAAGGGCTGGCTGGTGAGATTTGTGAATGTATCATACCTGGCTCCAGGCGCTGACATCCCATGAGTAGAAGCACTTGGTGACGATGCAAGGGATGAGTGAGGGGGGCTTTTCCTGAGAGGGACACGATCCCGCATCCACTTCAGTCTCCACCCCTGTTACCGTCTGCACGCATGTCACACGCTGCCTGGAGATGCCGTAACCGCAGGCTGAAGAGCACAGACCTGTCTCTGCTACCAGCCACCTGAGGGACCAATCAGAAAGCTTCCTCTACACCTTCAAGCTAGGGGACTACTATTGTAGTAAGAACAATTTCACCAGGCCGTTGGGATAACATTATGGCAGGGTGCTCAACGCCAGTCCTCAAGCTCCCCCCACAGGACAGGTTTTCAGGATATCCCAGCTTCAGCACAGGTGGCTCAAACAGAGGCTCAGTCAAAGACTGCGTCTCTGAGCCAGCTGTGCTGAAGCAGGGACTGATTGAGCCAGCTGTGCTGAAGCAGGGACTGATTGAGCCAGCTGTGCTGAAGCAGGGACTGATTGAGCCATCTGAGCTGAAGCAGGTGTATCCTGAAAAAAAACCGGTTGGGTGGAGGAGGGCTTGAGGACTGGAGTTGAGCCTCCCTGCATTAAGGCATTGACGGAGTTGGGTGACCATCATATATTTACCCAGTGGGGAGGGATGGGTGACAATAACCTGATGTGCTTCGGGATTGTGGAAATTCTCTGACGGTCACCCAACGTCAAGCTGGCAATACAAACAGGGTAATGACCTTGGGGGGCAGGGGTGCTGGTTGCAGGGCTCCTGCCCTTCTGGATGAGGTAGGTGCTGGCATTCTGGATCCCCAACAATGTGTTCATTCCTCGCTCCGTCCTGGAGGTCTGTAGCACAGTATAGGATCCTCTGTAACACGCCTCCACCACAGCTCACACTGCAAGAACCGGTCTTATAACGCCACCTGCGAAACGACGTTAGACAATAGCAACTGAAAGCAATCTGAAGCTGCGTGCTAATTGATTTATACTGCGGTGCTACTGTTGCTGTTACAAAGGCAGAGTCTATATCAACAGCGCTACCGGCACTCAGGAGCAGGGTTACCATAGAGCAATATCACACTTAAAGACGTGATAGCACATCTCCTAAGTGCACTGATGCCGTAAAAAAACCCAACAATGTCACATAGATCAGGGGTGGGCAACTCCCAGCTTAGTCCCAGCTTCAGCACACGTGGCTCAAAAAGTCCCCAGCTTCAACATAGGTGGCTCTTCGACTGAGCCACTGATTGAGCCACCTGTGCCAAAGCAGGGAAATCCTGAAAACCTGACCCGCTGGTGGCCCTTGAAGACTGGAGTTGCCCACCCCTGACAGCCGGTAGAGCCCCTCACAAAATGAAAAATAAATAAATAAAAATGTGTATATATATATATATATATATATATATATATATATATATATATATAAAGACATGTACCGTAATGCAAATTAATGTCATGCAAAGTGATGTCAGCAGTTTCTCCAGGACATGGTATGCACATGTTTAAACACGTACCCAAATGTATGTGTTTACACATACACGCAGACATAGCCGTGATAGCATGGTTTGGATGAAATAACGTGCTCTTAAAGTGTACTGTGCATAGGAAGGAGGGGAGATACACTCTGGGTAATAAGACAGTGATAGCATGTTAGGGTGTTGGGAGGACATGTTTAATTAAGTGTGTGTGTTTTGGGGGATTACCGGGCCGGGCAGGACTCAGTGCCGCACGGTTTGCTGGCAGTCGGACGGGGAATTCGGCTACACTTGGAGTGTGGAAGAGGCAGCGAGATGTCCTTGTCCATCCTAACGCAGCGCACAGCAAGCGGGACAGTGCCTCCTCCGCAGGTCACGGGGCAGAGGGTCAGCTCCCTCACCTCCCAGCTGCAGGTACAAGGGGAATACGGAGATGGACATGATGCTCAGAGGGACGGATCTGACCAGCGGCCATGTAAAACAATCCTGTCCCATTAAGACTCTCCCCTCTTGCATCCTGTATGCTTCCCTTCATCTCAATCCTGGTTTCCTCCCTTGCCTGCTCCAACCACATTAGCCAACATGTGACCATTCCTTTCAGGGAGATTTGGCAGGAGAACGATGGAGATTTCTTCGTTCTTTTTCCATTAACTTGCATAGGGTGGAAGGTTGTTTTTCCATTTTATTTAGGAAGGAAGTAGAAAATTGATACTTTATGAGGGAGTCCCTCATATAAATAAGGCGAGTTGGGCAGTATGACTCTAGCCAGCGGTGATTTCTTTTTTTGATAGGAAAGAAGGTACGGTACCAAAAACTTAAGCAAAGAAAATAACATTTATATTTGAAATCCAATAAATATATCGGCTTAAAATAAATCAATGTGGTAAAAAAAAAAAAAAAAAGGCATTTTGCGGGGTTTACCCCATGGGAGGTACCCTGACCAGGCCTTCAGGAGTAACTCTCACTCATATACCATATACAGGCTTCCTCAATCTGTTCCAAAACGCCTGAACTCAACTACGTAGATGAAAAGGATTCTGGGTATGGGTGTGTCAGGAAGCACATGCACTGGTCTAGTTATCAAAGTCTATCAGCTGCAAAACCAGAGCACAAAGAATGCAAAAATAGCATCATGTTTATCACAGGAAACAAGCCTGTTAATGGAGCGGGGGGTCTTCTGAGCTGAACCCCATTCATTCCAGCTCCGGGGACCCGCTGCTTTCGGAGATACTTACATCCGTAGGAGGTGACGCTAGTCGCTGCGGCCGAGCTAGCTGGGTTTTAAAGTTTAAATCTGCCGCTTCACGTGAGCCAAAAGGAAGTCGAACCCGATGACATCCCAGCTTCCAACTGGCCCGCAGGACACGGGAGCTTTGAACAGCGATAAGTACGTGATCCCTGCTAGCCAAGCAGAACGGCTTCCGGCACCTACTACGGAGGTAGGTACCTCAGGAAGCAGGGGTCCCCCAGAGCTGAAATTTATGAGGTTCAGCTTCAATTCTCGGTAAAAAAAAGAAAATAAATGTTTTTTTTAAAAAAGGGCTTGTGTTGCCAGTGGGACAGCAATGGTTTTTAGTTATTTTGTACATTGTTCACCCCAGTTTGCAGCTGGAAGACATTGCTATATAATCCCCCACAATGTAATCTCTAGCCGGGTGGATTAACATTACACCGGTGGGCAGGTCCTTGGATTACAGATATCGTGCTGTGGCTCCGGCTTCACGGTCTTGTTACAAAGCTCCTCCAAAGTCTCTTTCTTGCTATGGTAATCAACACAAACGTAGGTGAGCTCCGATGTTCCTGCAAGAGAGGGACAGCATGGCTTGTGCAGCGTTCATTGCGTTAATTCTCTTTTCCATTTAACACCCCCTCCCATAAATAAACACACAGACCATATCATATTGGCGGACGTCTCAAAAGGGTTCCCCAAAAGCTACTCCTCTCTGCACAGAAACAGCGTGCCAAGGGTTAACACCGGGGATTGCTTGCAACGCCTTTCACAATCGTGCTCCCTTCTGCCTGCGCCACACTGCGGCTCGCGGTTTCTCTTTCATCAGCTCAACCAGGTGAAGATTTTAAAGTGGGCTACACAAATCCTAGGACCCCTGTAAATGCTGTCACATAGGCTGTGACTGGGCTGCAGTCACTCCATACAGTAACTGGTTAACATAATCCGGCATGGATCTGAGGGTAACCCCACTCCTGAGTGCATCCTTGCAGTACAGTTGGAGGGGTTGAACTGCAAGTGGTACGAAATTGAAGACCGACAGCCAATAGACGATTACCCTTTCCCTGCTTTGCAAATCCTTGATGGCCCCCCCTGGCAGATAATTCCCCTATAAACGAGCCTGTATGATTCTTTACAAGACAAGCTTCAGCGTTTGTTCTCCAGGCCGTGTGCACAGAGACGGCAGGGAGGAGCGAGAAAAGTCATTAAGAAAGGAACACCATTAACAGAGTTCACAGGGGTTAATATCCAGTCGATGAAAATAATTGAGATTTGGTGGCAAAAAATAACACTTTCCTGCTAAAATATATACAGGCAGTCCTCGGTTATCCAACGGAATCCGTTCTGGAAGTAGCGTTTGGATAGTGAAACCGTTGTAAAGCGAGCCCATGTTAATCAGTGGCGGTGAGCGTCGGATAACGCATTCCCACATCGTAAAACGGCCCGTAGGGTTGTATTGTAAAGCGTTAGAATTGGGATCTGCTTGTTTTCAATTAAGTAAAATTATCTTTATATTTTTTTTTTTTTTTTACAAATGCTTCCAATAGGTTGACTAAAAACATAGTATTAATACAAATAAAAATAATATTGATAATAAAAATACAAATTATTTGGGGCCCGTTAGAGCGTCTTGGTGTCTAAGCAATTACTTAATTTAAATAACACTGAATGAGGCAGCCTCACACTTCCAGGAATTCAGCGGCTGACACAGTGTATAACTGCCCACTCCCCTGCTTATTAATAATTGAGGTAGTGATATGTTAATGCCTTGTCTTTATGCAAGTACAAGAACACACAGGCTACAACCTCAAAGTAGTATGATCAGGCTCACCTGTGCCACAGGTAACAGAGCATGGTCCCAGCACAGGGCTCCAGACATACACCGACATCTCGTTCCAGGCAGGTGTGTCCAGGACGGGGGAATCTCCACTTAATGGAGGGGTATGAGGCCTCGTTACCTGCGTTACTGGCAATGAGATCTTGCAGAAGACAGAAAGCCACATGGTTATCAATAGTCAGCGCAATATCATTTATTGATTGACCCACTGCTGATGAGATCAAGAAACCTGTTACGCATCTTTGATCAACTGGTGTTCAGAGAACTCAAACTTTTAAATGTCAATATAAAGTCACAATGGACAATGTGTGAGCTTTCTGCATGGCGTTGATTACGCAAGCACCTACAGTACATGGTACACAAGATAATAACCCACCTGCCAGTTACTGTATGTCTAAACGTCAAGTTCTCGTGGGAGAGGGAAGGAGAGAAGCACATGGAGAATAGGCTGAATACTTACAGCAGAGGTGCTTTATATATACACTAATGCAATAACTAATGAACACTAAATTGGCAAAAATGTCAATGTAGGTATGCCGTATAATCCTAGATAGTTTAACACACTGGTGAATAGTTGGCAGTTGAGTAAGTTCTAATATAGTTACATAGTAGATGAGGTTGAAAAAAGACGTACGTCCATCAAGTTCAACCTATGCTAAATTTAGACAACAGATACTCTATCCTATATCTATACTTCCTTATTGATCCAGAGGAAGGCAAACAAAAAACCCCAGTGACACATCATCCAATGATATCTCATAAGGGGAAAAATAAATTCCTTCCTGACTCCAAGAATTGCAATCGAACTATTCCCTGGATCAATATCCTTCCCATGTATACTTATTTGGTATATCCCTGTATACCTTTCTTTTTTTAAAAAGATGTCCAACTTTTTTTGAAATCTCCTTTCCTCCAACCTTAAGGGACGCCCCCAAGTCCTTTGTTCTGCCCTTGGGATGAATAGTTTTTTTGAAAGCTCCCTGTCCAGAAGATCCCTCCACTCCCCCCCCCCCCCCCCAACAGCAGTCCCTGCTACAACACAGGTGGCTAAAATAGTGGCTCAGTCAAAGACCGAGCCACCTGTGCTGAAGCTAGGATATCCTTAAAACCTGACCTGTTGGGGAGGTCTTGAGGACTGGAGTTGAAAACCCCTACCCTAATCCTTTAAGTGCCTGAGCGCTCGACAAAGTGTTTTAGAGCAATGTGTTGCAGTGACTCCTGCATTGAAGGGTATTTCACATGCTCATCTTGCTATTGTGACAGCTCCTAGGTGTAAATATATACTCACTGTGTTCCAGCCCACAGGGCACACGCTGACCACACAGTGTACCAAGGGTGTTGGCTTCTCTTGTCGCATGCACTGAATGTCCCCCACCACAGAGTCCAAACCAGCTTGAGACTGAATGCAGAGAACATTCCTCGGAGCCAGCCCTGAGCCGCAGACCGCGGAGCAGAGGCCCGGCTCTGACACCTCCCACCTGCACCGGGAAATCACCACCTGTTACCACATACTCAGCAAGGACTTCTACCTGACCCAAAGAACCCAATGATTGGCAGTTTTAGTCCTCATGCCCCCTCAGCTGTTGCACTTAAGATGATTGTCTTTTGTTGCTATAACCTTTTCTAGAATATTGCATATGCAGGTGATGGTCAAAATCCAGTGACTTGGCCCCACACTGGAGCCCTAAATGCTTTGTACTCTGGTCAGCCATTGGCTGTGTGGGTTACCTGGCAGGGCAGGGCTCCTGGCCGCAGTTGGCAGAGACCTCAGGCTGAGGCAGGTGGGTGCAGTGCTCCTCTGATATGATCATCTCTGTGTCCTGCTGCTTCTGAAGGCACTGCACAGTCCTGAGCATCACTCCCCCACCACAGGACACTGTGCAGGGAGAGGACTCCTTCACCACCCACCTGTAAATGGAAACACTGCAGGGGTTGGGTGTCTACGCAGTGGTTGACCAACCAGTCCTTGAGGTCTCTGAAGCACTAACTTCTCCAGCAGCAAGTAGGTTAAACCCTAAGTAAACCAACTGCCTTTGGGTACTTCACTGACCTGGGTGGACAAGGCTCTACCCCGCAGGGCTCCGGGAGTGAGGTGGGAAGTAGAGAAACATCACAGTGCTCAGAATAAGCCGGCTGGTGGAGAATGGGGTCAGAGCACACATGGGACACCAGGCGAAAACCTGAGAAGAGGAGAAGGCAACATTAATGACCATTAAAGCTTGTAACATCTCAACTAATTGTTGGTCCAATAAAAGGTATCCTACCCCCTACTCCCTCTCCCTCTTTTGTTACTACATTGAAGAATGGACCAACACAGCTACCACCCGTGTTTGCAAACAAATATTATATCGATAAAGGCTCCAGAGTGTAGCCGAAACGTTGGGCCAATAAAATAAATGTTTGCATAGTTCTGGCGTGCCTATCCTTTTGTTATTTTTGTACAGTACCTTATAGGGAGAGTGAGAGGAGAGAGCGCATTTTGTATGGCCCATTTTCTCACCTCCCCCACAGCTGGCGGTGCAAGGTCCTGGTACAGCCACCCACACATATGCCTGGTCCTTCTTAGGGATAAAGTAGCTATAGGTGATGTCAGGGTTGGTAACTTCTCCATATTCCTGTCCATATTTTCTGTAAACCTGTAAATTAAAGGGGCAAGATACTTTAGCCACCGGTGCTGAAGCAGGGACTGATTGAGCCACCTGTGCTGAAGCTGGTTCTGATTGAGCCACCTGTGCTGAAGCTGGGATATCCTCAAAACCTGACATGTTGGGGGGTCTTGAGGACTGGGGTTAAGCACCACTGTACCCCAATTGGCATAATTGGCATAATGCATTATAACCCTAAACCAAGTGGACCACACTTTCACTGTCCATTGTGACTCTGCTCACCAGTATCTCAATGTTCTGTGTGGTGGGACCGTCAATACGGATCTCTTCCAGGTGGGGCAGCTTATCTGGGGTCAAAGTTAATCTATACTCCTTCCGCCTGTCCTCCAGAACTGAAGGGTGTGAGATGTTCAACGAGATGCTTCCCTTCCCGGCTACCGCGTACCGATCATTCTCTTTAACAGCTGGGAAACCAAACAGACTAACTATAATAACACTGAAGGGTTTGCCTACATACTTGTTACAACCGTCTGTGACAAGAGGTGAGAATTAGGAAAGGAAGAAACGTGGCATGAAAGATGTCAGAACCTGTTCACCGATACAAATGCAGGTATATCCATTGGTCACCAACACAATCTTGATGCCCTTTAAACTCTGCAACTCCCACCGATGTTGCTTAATAGCGAAGTAACATCGGTGTTACTGTGGCTTTTCTAGTAACATTGTAATAATCTGCGTGAGACGAGCAGATTTGCGGAGGTTGTGGTCCCACGAAAGGAGGACCTCTCATCCCCTTTACATTACGGGAACCAGGAAACGATAGTAAGAGACAAGATTATAACACTGCTGGCCATGCAGAAGTTATACCAAGGGATTCCCTGAATGTGTTGTTCCTGCTTACCCAAATGTGTGAAGAGAGGCTTTTGATTGGTCACTTGTATTGCTGTTGAGCCCAGAGGAATGGTCAAGAATGTGGAGTAAACTGCAACACAAACAGAAGGTGAGTGGACTCATGCCCTCTTTAGCCCGGAATTTTGGTCACTACAGAAGATGTGTTGCCATTACATTAGCCCTTATTACAGGACAATTAGTCCCAAGCAGTGATTCGGTGGCATAAACCCAACCATTAAGTACAGCCAAGTATTACCTGAAACACCAGGGTTTCTCATGACAGAAATCAGCTGCTGCCTACGGACAGCAGGGAACTATTGCCTTTGAGAATATGGCACCCTGACAAAGTGATGTACCCTAGCAATGCTACACGGGCTGGATCGTGACTCACCTCCGGCTTTCCCCTCAGAGAAAGAGCCACTGACTTTGCTGCAGGTGCTGTTATCTCCTCCACACATCCCACACTGATCTGTCACCTTCCCAGAATCCATCTGACCATTGCAACCAAAGGCCTGAGCAAGAAGACCACAATATTATATAGAGGATTTGATATAGCCCGTGGAGCCGATACTGTGCTATATAATGTATGTAGGAAGAGCTTCCATTGTAATTATTGAGGTGCAGAGGTATAATGGTTGGTGGTAATGACATGTATGGCGTGTACTGCACCTCGTCTTCCTCCTTTCCTAATGTTATTCCTGCAGCACCGTGTCTTTTATTCCAGCCTCTCGTAAATGCGTCCCAACCGTTCCCCACTCTTACCCTGCAGGTCCCTGCCACGCACAGGCTGAATGCAGCATCCATCTCAGCACTGGGCTCGCAGCGGGTGCCATCCAGAAAACTGTCCCCACGTGTCACCATAAAATTCTTCCCCCGAGCCCGACACATGTGGCGACACAGAGAGTCCCCTGAGTTACAGACAAGGACAGAATGAGACAGATGCTAAGATGTCAAGAAAGGTCCCAACCCAGAGATGGAGGCATCTAATTTCTAGCATACAAAACAGTACAGACAAAATGATTCCCTCAACATTCAAACATTATCCCTCAGGAACATCCATCTGGATTATTCCCCTCCTTTATTTTTGTGGGACACTCAGGAGTTGGGTTGCCACCATATAACCCCCCTGTTCTGTGCACAACTCAACTCATCTGTTGACTTGTATCATTTCTAAAGGCCAGTTAACTTTATTCTTCCTAAAAGGGGATAGGTAACACAAATCCTCTTCACCATGTGCAAAGCCAACAGCGGACATCCACTTGTAGAAGGTAGGGACCCCGAGTGTGAGGTGGAGAGGCGTTGTGTCCGTGGCAGCGCACTGCTCGGACATAAAATCCAGCTGTGTCGTCACGCAGGCCTGAGGGGGGATAAAGCAGCCTGCTATACATACAGTGTGCAGTAAAGGAGGCGATTTGAAGTGGCAATATGAAACCTACCTGGGTATTACACATTTCAGCTTGCAGATGGGACCCCTCACAGTTGCGTCCTCCAAAGGCAGATCTATAGGGGAAAGCAATGTAATTCAGGTGTGTCCCATAAATGTTCAACTAAGTCTAACATGCATAGTTTGTACATTCATTGTTGGTAGCTATTTCGGTCATTCTGGTGGCCCATGTGTAAATCATGCCTTGCAAGTGTCACTTAGGAGGGGATGTGTTTACTGGAATAAGTTGGGGGAGTTCCACAAAGAGCTCTCTAAAAAGACAAAGTGATGGAGACGGTCAGTGCCAGATGCTGCGGTGACATTGTCCTGGCACTGCCATGGTACAGTACTGTCCTGGTGCTGTGCAGAGAAGGCTTAGTCAGGACCCAACCTGGGGTTGTTGCACTGCCTTTTCCTGATCACTACTCCCCCTCCACAGCTGCGGGAACAGGAAGAGAAGGGACTCCAGCTGGACCATGCACCGTGCACCACAGCGACGGGATTCAGCTCTTCCAGGGAGCTGCAATGACCCTTGTGGCACCACTGAAAGAGAGAGATACCTCGTCACTAAAGTGTGGCGGCTCCAACAGAGTAATATCTTCTACTGATGTGATTTCACTGTATGAGCTAACGTGCTTCAGTACATTTTCCAGTCTTTTATTCTCCTTGCTTCTCTTAAACTGTTACATTGTGTTCACATACAGTAGAATAGTATCTTCAAACTCCTTTTAATTGCATGATAGAGGAATGGATCTAACATACCATTCTTCTTACTGGCCTCTTTACCAGCCCTCTCCTACCCTTCACTCACTCAATTTACTTCCCACTTTTGCTGCCCTCTTTAACCCCTGGTGACTAATTCCCTCTTTCTCTGAAAATATGATGCTTCTGTCTGTTTTGGGTCCGTTGCATGTTCTCACAGCCCTTCTCTTCTTTCTTCCTCATTTCAAATTTTTATCAAATTATTTCTATCTATATTTTTATCGAATACATATTTATATTTGTTTTGCATGTGTTTTTGGGGGCATGTTCGGTAAGTGGTATGTCATGTTCCTAAATAATTAGTTCGTTCAGTAAATGCAGCTATTCCAAACTTCCTTCTGATTTAACTACTCTGAGATACACAGCTCCTACACGTCATAATGTGTGTATTGGATTACACCTATCATCCCCATATATTCTACTCAATCTCTACCTTGTTCTCTCCACATTCTGTCCAATCAAGAAGAGGGACCAGGAGACGGTTGCAGCTGGTACGATCCTGCTGGCTGATGTGGCAGGAGAGGACCCCACATGTATCCTATGGAGAAACATAAAGCTATGGCTCATCCACCCTCGTTCCAATAACCATAGTAACACAGAGAGAGAATGGAGGCACAACCCGTAAAGTCTGTTCTCCCAGTGCTAAGTAACATAGTAGCACACTGACTGAATAAAGCTGTATCCTAATAAGACATACAAACCAATCAAGTCCACCCTTCTAAAGCCTGGTTGTAAAACAGAGCCAAAAAGGACATTTGGTCCATTGACTCATGAAATTGAAGAGATTCAGTAGAACATGAAACAGGTCTATCCCTCCAAAGAGTGACATAAAGATACAAAGACAGAAAGAAGCTAGGGTCCTATTGGACCACCTCACCGCAAGGTGGTGGCTAGTGTTACCTTTGCATCAGAGTGTGTTAAAAACATAGTGAAACACAAATCTTTCCCTACCAGGTCATTTCTGGAGAAAGTGCACGCGAGGGCTGAGCTTCCAAAGGCGATCTTACACTGCTCATCGGCTCCATAATACAAGCCAGGCTTCCAGCCCGGGATGCTGCCCTCCAGAGCGGGCAGGTCATTAATACAGCTTGCAAGGCCGCTGCTGAGAGATGCACAGAGGGAAAGGAAACTGGAAATCAGAAAGATGAATTAAACAGCAGCATACTGTACATGGATAGCAACTGTAACAGCAGTGAGATTATAGAGAAGGCACGTACCTGTCCATGGAGCACAAATTCAACATCGCAGATAATATACAGAAGGGAAATTCAGAGTGAACAAAAATATGACGCCATATGTACCATCACATAGATGACATCTATCATGTACAGTATGCCACAGGGTATATGTATAGTTACACAGGGCAAATGTGTATATATGCTCCATCACACAGAGTATGTACATGTGTTCTTCATACTACCTGAGGAAAGTGAGGAATTGCTCCCTGCTGCACTCAGACCAGGTGAGGTGGACACTGTTGTGGCTTCCCTCAGATGCCATGATATTCCCACTCCCACTGCAGCTGTTGTCAGTCCCATCGTGGTTTATGCCAAAACTGCAACGTTAACAAAGAGATCTGAAGTGACTGATAGTGCTCCTCACTGTCTGATCATTAAGATGTGCAGATGGAAAAGGCCGAAAACGCTAACAGTCTGGGGCCAAATATTGTAACCTTTACTGCAGCTCGGCTTGCTATGCAAGAGCTTATTCTCAAACAGTTGGCCAAGGTGTCCCGTGAACTGAACCTTACCCACGGGCACTAGATGTATTCCAGTTCTTCCATACAGAAATGCATCTATGCATCATTCACACACTTACGCACGCACGTTGCTAATGCAATACATCAGTCCAGACCTGCATAACTCTTCCTCTCCTTAACAATTCTGGCAATGCATCTCATTATTACCCAGGCCATACCTTTACCACTCTGCACTATCATTATCGGAATATATCATACAGACGCTGACCTGTGTCCTATCTCATGTGCCATCGTAATTCCCAGGTCAAAGCCGGTGTCCTCCGTGATGACACAACTCCAACGGGAAGAGCAGGCCCCTGCCAGCTGTGTAACACCACGCACCTGTCTATTCCCATCAGGTAACTCCAGGTCAAACCTGAAACGAGGCAAGACATGGGGGACACAAACAGATTGGCAGGTGGGTGAGACAGAGGAGAGAATGGCAGAGTGCAGTAGACAAAAGGAGAAGACAGTGCCAACCAGATAAGGAGATGTAGGACAATTTAGAGGAGAGAGGACAAGAGAAATGAGGGAATGGGATAGAGAGATCAGAGAATTAGATACAAATAAAGAGTCAAAGTTGTGAATCCACAGACAATATATATATATATATATATATATATATATATATATAAAAAAAAAATATATATATATATATATATATATATATATATACAGTGTTCGACAAACCTATACATTTGCTCGCCCCGGGCGAGTGGATTTAACATCGTGGCAAGCTCCTATTGGCCCAAGCAGCACCCGTTTGGTACTAGGTGGCGAGTAGATTTTTTTGTGTGGCGAGTAGATTTTTTGGTGATTTGTCGACCACTGTATATATATATATATATTATCTATGAATTCACTACTTTGACTTTTTATTTGAGGTTCAATGAGTACTGTATACACACACACACACACACACACACACATAAATATGTCATGGACATTTAAAAAAAAAAAAAAGGCTGATAAAGCAAGACTAAAAAACTAGAAAGCTTTTTCCTGGCTCCTGCTCTCCCAGACCAGCTGCTCTTCTGAACCTCAGGTAACCCGTAACGCTGAGAGTACAGAGATAAATGGGACAGCGCACAGATTTCTCCCCTACAGCTGGATTCCATCTATCCTGCTTCATATCAGAGCTGGAGGGAGGCCAAAAAAGTCAGGGGCCCCTCATTACCTTTTAACACTTTCTTTTAATGCTCAACAACATTATTTGGAAGCTAAAACTTGCTTAAATGAGTAAGCTACAGTGTGTAATGGAACAAGACTTCCTGCCAGGCTCTTTATCTAACTGGAGCTTTACCTGGTGACATACAGGATGAGGTCAGCATGGTCCGGGTCTGTGTCACTGGGTGGATTCACCTTCCTGCCCCACTCACATACACTGATCAGGGAAGAGGTGAGGTTGGTGCTGATTTCGATATCCACCTGCGGACATGACAAGGGTTAAAGCATAAAACACCCAGGCGCCAATCGCTCTCATTGTGCATTGAAATTCCCATTCATCAAAATGTGAGGATACAAGGTTGTATGAAGAACTACTTTACAGATCATTGCTACCTTTCTTTGTTCTTTACAGATAAATATAAATTAAATGGGATGGAAACGGCCTTGTCTCCTTTCTTGGGATAATTGTTTCCGGAAGTCCCCACTTTTTAATGGCATGGCAGGTCTAGTCAATGGATTGGTCCTTAAGAGTTTACGTTCTTTAGTAAATATGGTATTCAATCCAGACTGATCTAGTTCGTCTCTGCCCTGCACTCTCCATACTCATGGTGTATATCTCAGACAGGCAGTACCTCTGGTTGGGTCAAGATGATCATCTTCACCAGGTGGACCCGGAATGTGGCTCCAAGGGAAACATCTCTCAGCAACTCTGCCCCCTGTAAATAAACAGTACAGAGCCATGGGAACTCAAGCTCCCAAGAAGAAGAGGTGTGATGGGACTGTGTTGAAGGTCCCTTGTCTCTGAGTGCGGATGTCCTTGGATTAGAAATGGGGGAATGTCTTCCAATTTGCTTCGCTATTGTGTTAAGAGTTTTCTTTCCATGAGTTTAGCATTTTTGTGAAATTGACATGAAAGTTCACACTTCCGCAAAAACGTGCGAAAATATGCAAAAGTTACAGTATAAAATCATGTGACCCAAGGTCATATGACTCCAGTTGTACGAATATTTTTGGAACATCTCTACCTTGGACGTAGCCCTCCCAAGAACATTATACTAGGACTGTCTACTACAAACAGTAACTCAATGGTTATTCTAGCCACAATAGATTTTAGAAACGACCAACGTATTAACACACACGAGAGAAGAAGAGGAATGAAAATCATTGCCCTAGGTGGCCATGGCCACAATGTTTCCCCTGCTTACAATGTTCAGGTTGGTGAGGATGTATCTCTCTGTGTCCTCCTGGTGGAACTGAAAGACGTCAGGTCCCACAGCCACTAAAAGCTCCAGGTGCCTGACACTGCCGGCTGCGCGTTTCCTCACTCGGTGGGAGGAGGGGGCAGGCGCCAACACTACAAGAAGTCGAGAGAGGTTTAATCCCTGCCAGAAAGGCCTGCATCACAATGCTGTGCAGGACCCTCATTCGTCTACAAAACAGTCTCTTAGAGACTGTAGGGAAGGAATATATGTTCTGTAGAAAGGAGCGACGTGCATTCCAGGCATCAGCACAAACTGAATTATTAGCAGAAAATAACAGAGAAGACCTCACCTGTCGTAAGACTGTGTTCCACTCCATGAATACCATAACATGAACACACACTGGGCAGTTATGGTTCAGCTTTGCCAGTGACATCATGCTTGATTGGGACAATATGGGGCAGAACATACATTCAAGCCCAGCAGGCTGACTTGTGAGTGCAAATCATTCTTTACCTTGGGAACCAATGGAGAGTCCCACTAAAGATCATAGGGTTTGTTTATGATTTTGCAGGCTGGGCTGGGAAATGAGGCATGTGGGATCCCTACTCTCATTTTGTTAAATTAGCTTGGTTGTATCTGTCAGTGTAATGCACGGCAAATATGTTCTGTACTGTACGTGTTCCTAGTGATAGAGAATAATGGATTACTCCATTGGTGGAAGTGTGATGGTATTAGAGCAGGGGAGCTCAACTTCAGTCCTTAAGCACCCCCCACCCCCCCAAAAAAGGTCAGGTTTTCAGGATAGCCTAGCTTAAGCACAGGTGGCTGATTGAGCCACCTGTGCTGAAGCAGGGACTGATTGTCACTTGTGCTGAAGCAGGGACTGATTGCACCACCTGTGCTGAAGCTGTGATGTCCTGAAAACCTGACCTGTTGGAGGGACTTGAGGACTGAAGCACCCTAGTTAGAGGATAGAGAGAAGCCCTTTAAAAAAACCAGTGTATCACTACTGTACTTTATTAAAACCCCTTTAATTTCCCTTGCTGTATAATGAGCACATACATCTTTCTACGTATAGAAGTTTTGCCCCAATCGCTTAGAATTTGTAAAAATCAGACATAGTAAAACAAAAATGTTTAAGCCCTGACTACTACACATGGGCGAATTTTGGGGGCGAATTTGGATCCGCAGCGGATTGGCCGGTTCCTGTTGGTCCGCGAATTTCAGCGGATCAATCTGAAAAAGGGCGATTCCCGATTTGCGGATTTTGTATTATTATTAATAATATACGCCGCGGATTCTGCAACCCGCAAGTGTTAAGCATCGGCCAACGGATCGCTGAATCCATGGATCGGATTCTACAAATCCATCCACGGTTTGTATCCAACGGCGGTTTTTGATGAATCCGCGCGGATTGAAACAGCCCACATCGGTTCGCGAAATGACACCGTGAACTGGATTTTGGGGGTAATGTCAGCGAAAATCCAGGAAACGGATTTAGGTGGCTTCGCCCGTCTCTACTGACCAAGTCTGTGCAATGAGGGGAGACAATGGTGAAACTAATTCTAAAAACATACCAACATGGGCAGGGGGTGAATATCCTGCTTGGAAGATTAAATGAGGGCTCCAGGGTTCCTGAGCCTGTAACAGCGGCAAATGCTTCTTCCTCACGGGCTGAATAGAAAACTGCTCTCCATTTATTGTGATAAACCCACGCTGAAAAACAAAGGATGCACAACTAATGAAGCGCTCTCTCCAAAAGCCTGCTGTTGTAACGGCAAACTCCGAAGAATTTCTGAAGAACTTGTAATGTGGCAATCCAGATCGAAGCATTTTGCTTCTTGAATAGCTAAGAGTGGTAATGACTCAGAACTGTGCAGCGCTGATGAATTGGATTCTCATGACAGTATAGTATAAGGCCGTGCGTATAGTGCCCGCGACCGGCGACGCGATGGGACGTGTGACGTCAGACGTCGCCGCTAGCGGAAGTTATATTTCGCTTTGCGGCGTCGGCGCGGGCTTCCGGGCATTTGATTTGTCCAGGGGCTGTCACATGAGGCAACAGCCCTTGAAAAATCAAATCTTTTCAAAGTCCGCTTCCAAAGTCTGCGACGCGATGTCGCATTGTCGCCGTCGTGCTTACAATAAGCACAGGCGGTGGCGGCAATGTATTTGTTTTTGGGCGGCGGCGCCATCGCCCGTCGCGGGCACTATACGCACAGCCTTACCGTGACAAGTCCTACATACAGAGAACATGAACTTAACTAGAGATGTGGAACTAGAGATCCAGGATGCAGTCTTGAAATGTTAAGCATTTTCCCCCCAAATGTTTTGCCAATCCTCAGAGGGCTAATAATGTTGCAAAGTGAGCCTTAGATTGAGCACTGATATAGAAATATCCCCAGGCACCGAGCGAAACAGGGCGCGTGCCCTATTTTGCATAATCTAGCGAATGTCGGGAATTAGTACATTAAACGAAATTGCAATGCACATTGACTGCCTAAGCGGCGAATCGACTGCATCACGGCTTTTATCGCGATTAAAAAATTGCACATTTTGTACGTTTTCGTGGCCTCGTGCAGCAGTTTTGCACATGTCTAAAAGATAAGAAAAAAATATTCAGCAAGTTATTAAAATATTATAGCAGGTAACAAGGACACAACCCCTTTCATCAGTGAGCAAAGACACTGACTGGCACTGAGTTTGAAGCAGGGGAACCTGGTTCAATTCCCGGTGTCGGCTCCTTGTGACCTTGGGCAAGTCACTTTATCTCCCTGTGCCTCAGGCACAAAAACACATAGATTGTAAGCACCACGGGGCAGGGACCTGTGCCGGCAAAATGTCTCTGTAAAGCGCTACGTAAAACTAGCAGCGCTATACAAGAGCATGCTATTACTATTATTATTATATTATTATAATACACATACACAACTAGTCACCTATGACACACATTTTCCATCTGGTTACTTGCACAGCTGTGATGGATGGTGAAGTTGAGACTCACCAGCTCTCCTTCACAGTAAGTGATCACAGACTCCGTTCCTGCGGGGTGCAGCGTGCTACCCAGTCCCCTGCACTCCCCCGGGAAATGCTTCAGCTGCTGCAGAGATACATTCACAAGTCTCTCTGTAGTAATGGACCCGTCCCCCCCAGCAAACTGAAAGACATAGGGCTTCCCAGACACCTGCAGCGCACAGCGTGTGACGGGACACGGCGGTGATGGTGGCGGGACTCCGGGGTCCGCACAGGAGCACGTCGGGTTGGCCAGTTCAACATTAGAGGCTGTAGATGACGAGAGCACAATTTTACAGTAAATTATTAGGGTTGTAATAATAAGGTGATTATTATATTGCAATAATAAGGAAGTAATATTACAGTAGGACCTATTCGCATGGGTGCTGTGCTTTGCAAAGGTTACCCCTTTTTTGGTTCAGAGCAAAAGTCTGGTTCCATCCAACAAGTTCGCCACAAGTTCGCTTACTGCTAAAAGTCAATGGACATTAAATGCTCGATTCATTTCAACGACGCTCGCTTGTGACATTCGCTCTCACCGAAACCTTTGTACGTCGCAGGGTTGATATTTCACCATTTAAAAAAAAAATAAAAAAAGGATAAAGAACAAATTTTGAACAATTCGGCTGCCAAAAGTTCGATTGAAAATTTCCAACGTTTTGGAAAGTTTGATCGAATCAGCGGAGAAGCGAATCTCAGCGGGTTCAAACTTCTCTAGTGGGGAAAGCGGTTCTACAACTGGGAGCAAAGGCATGCCCCGCCAATGCCAGTCAGAGCATGCCACCGACTGTAAAGTGTTGTGATGCCACCTTTAAAAAATAAATGATGATGATGGGGATGATGATGATGATGATGATGTCACTGGCTCTCGCTAAATCAACGGGTATTTCAAGTAAAAGAGCCTAGTTTGAAATCAAGAAGCAGTCTCTGCGATTTTGTGCCAGCCCCGCTTTCTGGCTAAAGTGACCAAACGTAGATTTCGCGTTCTTCACTCTGGAAGTTACTGTACATTGAGAGGTATATTCTCTAAGCCGTGTGATCGCCGGTCTGTACCATCTGACCCTGACGTTCCAGTGACTTCAATGGCACGGATCTGCGTTCTCGCAACCTAGAGAATATACGCCGCGTTTATAGTGCCGGCGTGACGTCACGCACGCGAAACATGCACTGCAGGCATCGGGAGGCATGGCGGTGGCGTGGCGTCACGTGAGTGGTTCGCCCTCATTGGCTGAACCGCTCGCGTGACGCGGCAGTGACGTGGCCGTCACGCGAGGAACACAATTTGGATTGTATTTACCAAATTCCCGCGCACGGTCGCTCTCCACGCTCGCGTGCACTATGGATGGCCTCATTGAGGAACACACATTTGTCGCTCGCACACACCTGCACTATAGTCGCGGCCTATGTCTGAGTTTGACTTTGTACAGAGCTGTGAACACTGTCAGAGCTGTATGAACCACAACATCTTATTTCATTCCGCAGCTGTGTGTCTGTACCTGGGGTGGATCCTGTGCCGAAGTAAGAAAATATATCTTCAGGTTCTAAAGTTTGCAGGAACCTCTGGGAAAAAAAACATTGGCAAATGTGTTATCAACATATATTTAACAAATCTTTTTATGTTCTGCTTATTATTAACAACTTTATTTGACATGATCTTTCTTTTTGTTTCTCTAAAAGGTGAAAAACGCTGGTTCATATTCCTCACGTTTTTAAGAGACAATATAAGAGGCGTATTAAAGGGTCAATCCAAGCAGCTTAAATAAAAATATATATTTTTTCAAATGTGCAGACTTTGATTACCTTTATTGAAAACTAATTACCTAAGCTGCCGATCGATTTGTTCCCCTGTGATCGATCAGCAAAGACCCTGCTTCACAGGGTTCACTAAATGGTTGCCTTTCCGTTTCAACCAATCCTTCATTCAGTGTAACTCCCCAGCTACAATGTATTCTTATGTTACTAAGGTAACATTATCTATTGTTACAGTTTGCAGCTCAAAATGCTGGGAATATTGGCAACAAATGATCACAAACAGGAAAGTCTTACAAAGATCTTGCACTGCTGGGGAGGTGTGCTATATCCTGCTATACAAATCAAAAGATGCTCAGTGTATTAAAACTCACTGGCATTAAGAGTTACATTTTAAAACAAAAAAATGGTAGTAAGTATTATCTAATACTACAGAACGGATTTATATATATATATATATATATATATATATATATATATATATATATATATATATATATATATAAACACAATAAAGAAAACAACCAGGGAAGCGCTATATTAGTTGGGATCAGGCTCAGCAGCCAATTTTATGTATAAACCACATATAAAACAATAGCATAAAATAGCATGATTGAATACACAAAAATATAATATATAAAATGAGTAACACAAGTCTCTGCCAGTTGGAGATTGTCCAGGTGATGTAAGTGCAAGTTAATGCCCCTGTCTGATGTGACAGACTCGGGCAAGAGTGACCTTTGAGAGGTATAAATCCAGAGTGGTAGCTGGGATGGAAAGCGCTACCAACTGTGCAGGTAATGAAGTGTGTAGAAATGGGAAGGTGCCGTAGGCATCAAATATGGAAAAAGCTCACCCAGACTTCAAACTCTTTGCGCTGGTGGCTCCTTTTGTTTCGTCCTTCACAGCCTCGCTGCAGAAACTCCGCTGTACAGCTCTCCTGGGCTTGCACAACAGGGATGGAACTACTCACAGGGCGCCGGGTTTCCGGGTATGACGTCACGGCCGGACGTGACGCACCAACCCTTCCCGGCTGTGCCTGGAGCTGCCGCAGCACACAGGGGCTGAGAGCCGAATTTCACACACCTCACACAGCTTCAAAGTTCCACAGCCTCCGCAGTACACTCTCCAAGGGACTCCACGTTAGACCACCAGGACTGGGGCAATGAGACAGGGATGCACAAGAGCTGCAACCCCTCTAGACTCCTCCTCCTACGCGTTTCAGCACGTGACGTGCTGAAACGCGTAGGAGGAGGAGTCTAGAGGGGTTGCAGCTCTTGTGCATCCCTGTCTCATTGCCCCAGTCCTGGTGGTCTAACGTGGAGTCCCTTGGAGAGTGTACTGCGGAGGCTGTGGAACTTTGAAGCTGTGTGAGGTGTGTGAAATTCGGCTCTCAGCCCCTGTGTGCTGCGGCAGCTCCAGGCACAGCCGGGAAGGGTTGGTGCGTCACGTCCGGCCGTGACGTCATACCCGGAAACCCGGCGCCCTGTGAGTAGTTCCATCCCTGTTGTGCAAGCCCAGGAGAGCTGTACAGCGGAGTTTCTGCAGCGAGGCTGTGAAGGACGAAACAAAAGGAGCCACCAGCGCAAAGAGTTTGAAGTCTGGGTGAGCTTTTTCCATATTTGATGCCTACGGCACCTTCCCATTTCTACACACTTCATTACCTGCACAGTTGGTAGCGCTTTCCATCCCAGCTACCACTCTGGATTTATACCTCTCAAAGGTCACTCTTGCCCGAGTCTGTCACATCAGACAGGGGCATTAACTTGCACTTACATCACCTGGACAATCTCCAACTGGCAGAGACTTGTGTTACTCATTTTATATATTATATTTTTGTGTATTCAATCATGCTATTTTATGCTATTGTTTTATATGTGGTTTATACATAAAATTGGCTGCTGAGCCTGATCCCAACTAATATAGCGCTTCCCTGGTTGTTTTCTTTATTGTCCTTATTCAGCAAGGTTTGGGTACCTTGCATTGGAAGCTGCTTATGTGTTTGGATCATTTTGGTTCCGTCTGCCATTTTTTGTGCTATAACCACAATTAACCCCTCTCACTCCTAATGGTTCATGTCACATAACCTATTAATGGTATAAAAGTATATGTATTCATAGGATTTAACTACTCACATCATCAAGGTGTATTTTCGTTTCCATTCAATTTATAATTAAAAAATTTTTTTTTTTTTTTTTTTTCCTTTTTTCCCCCCCCTTTTTTTTTTTTTTTTTTTTTTATCACACTTGGATTTATTTAATAATCCATTTTACGGTGAGTGGTTTCAGGAACAGATCACCAGGCGCACTAATTTTTCTTTTGTTTGCATATATATAAACACGTAGGATATTGCTCCTTTAAATATAGGAATTACATTCCACTTCTTGCATTACTGAGTGGAATGTAAACATCACAAACCCTCACTTACCCAGATACAAAGTAACACATACCTCTGCTGTGTTCCATGGCATACAAAGCCCAGGAAAAGGTATGGACAATGCCAACAGTCGCAGGAGACACTGGATCATGGTTTGCCAAGGGGGGGGGGGGGTATCAGTCTATATAATCCAGTGCCGAGAGGTTCACAGCCCTGCAGAGTCCAACCAGGCCAAGCAACGTGAGATACACGTTAGTCAGCAAAGCAAAGAGTTGATCAGTAACAGAGAGGTAGAGGGAGGGAAGGGAGGTTTGCCTGTGTTTGGGGGCCGGGCGTACTGGAACTCGCAGCTAGAGGGAAGGTTTGCGCAATTGTCTGTAACTTTGGAAGGATCCGAGAGGCTCCGGGGCTGCCGGCCAAACTGGGATTCTGCTTGACAACTTTAATCCAGGAAATAAATGGTGTTTCCACACTTCTGACTCCAGCAGCCTCATGTGCAGCAGGATCCAGTTGGTCGCACAAAGCTGGCGTTCAGCCTTGACCAGCTCACTCAGTGTTAAACCATCACAGCAATGGAGGCGGAGGACGCAGGGAGAACGCTAATACTAGTATAAGAGGAATAGAGGGGGGGGGGGAGGGGGGAGGGGGTGTTAAGCCATGGCCCCCTCTTTGTGCTGGACCCCCTGCTGTCTGCGTTCCCGTCACCTCCCCCATTTCACATATCCTTAGGTCTGTCATTTTTAGTGAGCTTAGCAATGTGTTGGGGACATTATACAGGGCAGGTCTGGCACAGCAGGGGTTAACAGGACCTCTTGAACGAAAAGGTCTTACCAAGGCCAGCAAGAGCTGCCATATGCCCATCCCCAGTGAAGTCTTTATGGGAGGCGAGGCGTTAAAATGGGGTTCTTTAACCCTTCGCTACCAGAGGGGAGTAGCAATGTGACACATCTGGCAGAAAAGGGGTTACGGACAGTTGGATGACCTGATGACCAGTGACTGGGAATGTACGCAGCGTGTCCATGGTTATATTTATGAATTGGGGAAATGGTATATATTTTTAGGGTGCAAAGTATGTCCATGTGAATGTGATCACCATAGGGCTGAATCTAAGTTAGAGCTTTTGACACCTTATTGTAATCCGGGAAACAAAATGCTCCTCGGATTTCATGTGACTGTCATTTAAATTCCACCCATCTCACACTGCACCTCCCACGTAGTACACACATCATACTGGAAATCAGGGCGACTGGCGACCATGCAGGGTGCTGAGGTGACCTTTGGACTCTCAGCTGCCCACGCAACTGGTATGAAATTAGCAGGAGCAAAGTGGAAGTTGTTACACTAAAACTTCCATGTAAATTATGGTAATGTAATAAATACAGTATGGTACAGAAGTTATACATGCTTGTGAAAAGTGGAAACATTATCATTTAAGTTTTTTTTAATGTACTGTATCTGATATATTATAATAAGCTTCTGGCCCTGCTACTCCTAAATCTTTCCTGATTGGTCCCCTTTGGAGCAGGGGTTCTCAACTCCAGTCCTCAAGACCTCCCGACTGGTTAGGTTTTCAGGATATCCCTGCTTCAGCACAGAGGGCTCAATCAGTGGCTCAGTCAAAGACTGAGCCACCTGTGCTGAAGCATTGATATCCTTCAAATCTGACCTGTTGAGGGCTGACGTTGAGAACCCCTGCTTTGGAGAACTGGTTAAAGAGACCTGCTGTAAATCAATGCATTGCAGACCATTCTGCTGAAGAGAGGTCAAACCTTTGCATACTGTACCACGTCATAAGATACCACAACCATTGTGAGCACCAGTAAAGCAATATAGATGTCTTCCATATGCTTCCATCTCTCCATGTGTGACTTATCTGCACATCTACAAGGTTTAAAGTCCATGAGATGTGGAGCTTAGCTGCTACTGGTCATGGTGATGATGACAAACAGAACTCAAAGATTTCAACATCAAAGGACCAAAACCATTGAGATTTAGGGGTGCTGAACCATTAATGTAATTTCAATAGAAAAGTGAGTGTTAGTAGGGGTTCACTGAAGTTTATGGGACGCTGATGCTAAAAATCGATGACACTGGCGGAAAATCAGTGAGTGAGTTGACAAGTCCAAGCGTTACATCCCAAACTGGCCATATTTCGGTTCACAGCCTGCTCACTAGAGATGGGGGCGAAACTGTCAAAATACGTTTCATGGAATTTCCCCAGCGTTCCGTTCAAAATCCGTTCCGCGGGGTAAAATCCGTCGACGGATTGTGCCCGTTTCAATCTGTGCGGATTATTAATAAAAAAAAAAATGGGGATACAATCCGTGTGCACGAATTGCAGAATCATCGGGTTGGATTGTCAATAATAAAAATAAAACAAATCCGGAAAAAGCGAATCGCCATTTTTGAGATTGATCTGTGGAAATCCACTGACCAAAGCAACCGGACGATCCACAGCGGAACAAAATCCATCAAAAAAAAAGTGGCCCATCTCTTCTGCTCGGTCCATTTCAGAAGGTAGCTGGATCAAATTGCCATCTGCAAAAATGTGCTGTTATACCAGGTTGGTAGAACCTGATAATACTGTCCGCGTTCAGTATACCTTCTTGTGTCATTAACTTCCTTAGTAATTTATTTGATGCTCCAGCTGCTGTGTGGTTGAGATTAAAGTCGTAGATTAACAGAGCCGTCATACAGACCAAAACAATGTTCTTCGGGTCAAAAACACTGAACTAAACAACATTATGTTTTTCTTCTTCAAATAACCGAGTTTATGAACGCTCCGCCAGATAGAATATACACGGTGTTAATGAAAAAAAGGGACCCCTTTCGTTTTTCATCATTCAGTATCTTATATATTTCTCGCTCGGTCCCCATGAAAATTTGCACAAGTGTAGGTTTGTTATGTAGGTAACACTATATAAGGAGCACAATGTGGACAATCAACTGGTGTTAACTAAATCGATGTCACTGCATTATGCCAACAAGTAGCAGATACGCTGCGGGAGGTTCGTGCTCATTACATGAGATACAGGAGTTTTTCCTTTGTAGCTCGTAAATATCAAACTGTTATAATCTAATCTGAGACACTAAGATTACTATAACGTTTGAGTTCAAAGTGTATGTTTAAGTTGTCCTCCCGCTGAAACACGCGCCCGAAGATGAGAACGCCACCGTCTGATTGCATCATCGATAATGCGCTGATCCAGCTGCTCCCACTCCTGAACATTACAAATTCGTTTTTTCCGTCCTTCTAGCGACCGTCCCTATATCAGGAAACATTTGATGGGAGCGTTTTGGACCACAATCCTTCCTCTGTCTCAAAAACTTTATAACGCGCTTATCTTATGCGCTGGACACCATTTTGTAACTATGCACTTGATGAGGTCATCACGCCACCGCCAGTTCCAAAGAATATTTATTCAATTATCAAATCACTCTTAAGGGCTCGTTCAGGGAGGCAGCTGAGGACTCGGAGGAGGGGCGTGCGGGAGGCAGTGCTGGGAGTTTGCTGGCGACATGTGATTATCCCCCAGCTGACTTTTCAGCGTTGGGGAGGGGGCGGGGCTACAGGCGGCAGGGTTAAAGTATCCAAGCTGCAGCCATGAAATCATTCTGAAGAATGATTTCATTGGCTGCCTTGGTCCCTGTGACGCGGCTTCAGCTCCAAGAAACGAAATTTTCGTTTACTGAGCTGTCGTCAGCGGCAACGCCTGGCTTCGGAGGCAGGGCAGTAGCTACCTTGACAACAAGTATTCAAATTGAATACTTTGTTTCTCACTGCAGCAAGCACGTCAGCACGCCCTCCCTCCGAAGCCAGCACCCTGAACGAGGCCTAAGTATCTGTGACAGAGCTACAGTAGAGTGGCTCACATTTTCATGAAAATGGAGGCTTTTCTCTGTAAGACATGCCGAAAACTAAAAGGGGTCCTGTTTTTACTGAAAACACAGTGTATATGAGACTAGAGGACTACAGCATGTGGCGTAGGACTGGAGACTTTGTACTCACAGTATACAGTATGCTGCATGTGAATATAGTGCTTTGCACACATAGATATATAGATTGTAAGTGCATGCCACAGGGTGGCGCTACAACACTATTCATATCTTGATATAGGAAGCCAATGGAAAGAGGTGGGAGAGGATTTAGAAGACTCGTCTGTGATAGTGGGATGTATCCAATGTCGTTGCAATGTATGGCTGGCCCCTCTGACAGTGAAAGGGTTTCTGAGGACCCGGCGACAGTGTACGATATGTTTAATGTTTCACTGAATGCCACTGTGAGTTATATATTAAACATATATGCCTGTGCATAGTATAAATGACTCTTTATGTAATAAAGAATGTCATTTTAGGCGTAACTTCCTTAATCTTTAAACCATTTGTACATTCACTCTGTAAATTGCTGGGTGCACGTTAAGTCAGGGGTTTTCAACTCCAGCCCCCAAGACCCCCCACAAGTCAGGTTTTCAGGATATCCCTGTGTCAGCACATGTGGCTCAATTAGTCCCTAATTAGGCACAGGTGGCTGAATCAGTACCTGCTTCAGCTCAGCTGGTTCAATCAGTCCCCTGATTTGAGCCTCTGATTAAGCTGCCTGTGCTGAAGCTGAGATCCTGAAAACCTGACCTGTTGTGGTTGGGAGGGGGGTTTATAAGACCGGAGTAGGCACCCCTGTGTTAAGGTATAATAATAAATAATGACAAGGCCTTTTTTGGATCATAACAAGATAACCCCTTCCTCAGAAATCTGCCACTTCTGCAACGTGCATGACGACTCCTTCATATCGGTCACCCATTGTATTGTAATGTTGTACTGTTCGGAACCATGTCCCTTTTTGTTATCCTGCTGCGTGAAACTATTCTCGCGTTAGGAATATAAACAGGATATACAGTATTCCAATGTGGCATGCACAAAAATAGCCACGTGCTTTCAGCATCCGGGGATGAAACCATTGGGGGTTGGGTTAGCTGCAGCATACAGTATTACCATCCCACTGAGCGGTTACCAGGCTCTATCCCAGGGGCGGCCAACTCCAGTCCTCGAGTGCCACCAACAGGTCAGGTTTTCAGGATATCCCGGCTTCAGCACAGGTGGCTCAGTCAAAGACTGAGCCACTGATTGAGTCACCTGTGCTGAAGCAGGCTCTTTTCAACTGTGTTGCTGATTGACACAGGGATATCCCGAATACCTGGCCTGTTGGTGGCCCTTGAACACTGGAGCTGGTCACCCCGGCTCTATCCTACACACTGCCATTGACTGCGTGGCTCGTGACTTCATCATGGTATGATATGCCCCTCAATGTCACACGTGGTCTGTACCACTCTCTAACTCTACTCAATTGCACAATGCCATGCAGAGACAATAACTAGAATATGCAGAAGTCTGGGAGTGGCAGTGAAAGGGTCAATACACTCTTTACTAGAAAAGCTGCAGTTTTTTTTCTCCCAACTCCCAAGGCTTGTATTTACAGTAGCTCTTTCTTCCATCAGCATTATATGGCCATGTTCATGCAACCTTGCAGGCAGGGGGGCTACTCTGATAACATCAGCAATTTCACACTCAGGGCACAGCAGCTGCAGCAGAGCGAAGTGGCAGCCAGGCAGGGGCATGTAGAACATGTTAACTGGTTGGAAACAGCAGCCAATGACCACTCTCCTGCAAGTTTTGTCCCCTCATTGCTTGAAGATGGGATTTATTTGCAGCATCATGAACATGCCTTCTGTATTGTGACTGTGCACTGAAGCACCCTCGCAATCCCAGCGCTGACCAGCAGGTGGTGCAAACAGGCTGACATCTGGTTTAATTCAAAACCCAAGCATTTTGATTTCATCCAAAAAGGAGCAAAGTGTCTTCATTTTGCCCCCCCCGAGAAGATTTTTTTTTGGGGGGGGGGGGGGGATAAAAGAAGAGAGGGAGCTGGATTTCCATCACCTCAAAGATTTTCACGGAGAAGGAGGAAATATGCCACACATGCTGTGAATCCCAGCCGTGTGAAATTCTTCTTTGTGTTTGTGGACAGAAATATTGATTATTTGGTCATAGATTAGGGACAGGTGGTGTCAATAACCTGACACAGCCGTATATTGTCCATTAGCTGCTGCTCGGCACTGTATACACACTCAAGAGTCCATTATGCAAGTGAGCCAGGTTGCTTCCCACTCCACCTGCAAGACTTGAGAGAGTCTGGATGGGAAGGTCTCCCATTGGCTGGTCTGGATCTCTTATCTGGAGCCGGATCCGGAGCGAGGAAGGACAGAGCCCAGGCACAAGCTAAAGCAGGGACACGTGTGTTTCAGGGGTTGGCCACATCCACGAGTTTTCATTCTTCAGAAGGATCCTCACCACTTTTCAGATGCCATTTTCGGGTGAAAACAGGAGTCTCCAGGGGATATACAGATCTACCGCTCATCATCAGCACCTGCAGCAAGGGGATGGTGGTATAAAGATGTGCAGCGAGTGTTATACCAACCAGAGCTTTGTCTATGATGATGGGAGCATCCACAAATACACGTCCAGGTACCTGATCCCTACTTCCACTTAACATTTTTTTAAATTATTATTATCATTATTATTTTATAGTGTTGTCCATGTGCCCAGCAGTTTGCAGTGGGAGAATGAGGGTGATTTAAAAATACTGTGAAATACATGCACCTTTAGGAATTAGAGCGTTGAACCTGAGTGCAAACAGAAGGAGAAAGGGGCATGCCTGTCCCCAAGAGCTTACAATCTAATGGAATGATGGGAGACATATAGAACCATAGGGATACATATAATAAACACCTCAATGCATGACACAGAATGTGGGTGCAGTGATGAAAGAGGTGAATGTATTTGATACAGGTATCTCCATGCTACTGAAACATTAACATTGAGAAATTGTTCTTCTCTTCACAATTCTTTGACGACATTAAATACTAATATCACAAGAGCAGAATGTATGGTATTCTGGTGAGTGTTCATTTGTTACTCAGAAGGTGTCACAGTCTGAGATTAATGGGGCACATGATGGGGGATGTTACATGGCTGTTTTGGGCTTGGGAGATGTTAGAAGCATAGTATCTGTGCTAATAATGGTATAAAGGTATAAACATATTAAGGTATTCAGATTAGGTGTTATTTATAAATATGGGTTTGAATATGCTTTTAATATTGCCCTTTTCACGATAGAATCCTATGTTATATAGTGTTTGTAATATTAAAGGGCTTAAAGTTTAGGCATAAGGCTGTGGCCACGTTAGCGCTGAGCGTGCTGACCGAGCGGTGCTTGCCGAGGTTAGCTTCGGCAAGTGTAATTGTCCCATCTCCGCTCACGTGGTGCGCGCGCTCGTGCGTGAGCGCTTATCCACGCTTGGCGCTTGCGTAAACAAAAAAAGACTTTCAACTGCACTCAACTTACTCGCAATGCCCCCCCGTGCGCTTGCGAACGGGGGTGACATCACCGCTCTCAAGCATGAGCGCGGTTAGCGCCAGCGTGGCCGCAGCCTAAGTTTGGATGTGATATGATGTTACATGTTACAATAAAGGTTTGAAGATGGGGGCTGCTATTCTTAAAAGTGGCTACATTTAATATAGGGCTACCTTTAAAAATAAGTTTGGATACAGTATAATTAAACAACAAAAGAAGGGGGATAGGGAGTGATCAACTAAATCATACGAATTGTGGTATAAATAAATGATATATATATAATCGATAATTATCAAAGACAGTAGGTGCAGCTGTGAATTGAAGTGAATCAGGGAAACAAAAGGGGTACAAAAATGTTTGTACTCCAAAAGAAAATTCACTTGGGTGCACACTACATATGTTAAAATGTAACTTTTAATACAACATCCTTTAAACATATATTACCGTAACAATGAATGTAATTAACCATAAAAATAGATTAAATAATATGCACGTATGCAACAGAGTTAGCCTACATAGATTCCAGTATAAAAATACAGCTGGAACCTGGGAGGCTAAACAAAGTGCAACCAGACAAGGTGAGTCAAAATGCCCAACACTTGCACTCACTAGCACAGTAAATAGTTGGCCAGATACAGCAGCAGGGATACGGCTACAATGTGTCCATAGATCGTTGCAATAGTAACAGTAGAACCATCCCTGCCAGCTACACTATTTTTAGATATATGGCTATGTTAGTGAGAATACTGGAAATGGCACACTGTGTTAAAACAACCCCATAACAGGGGCTGATGACATGATAATGCGCCAGCGTGGCCGCAGCCTAAGTTTGGATGTGATATGATGTTACATGTTACAATAAAGGTTTGAAGATAGGGGCTGCTATTCTTAAAAGTGGCTACATTTAATAAAGGGCTACCTTTAAAAATAAGTTTGAATACAGTATAATTAAATGTTCAAAATATGGTACAGCATTAGGGAAGTTTGAATATGGTTTGCTGGGATGTGGAGTTTGAACACAGAAAGGTGTTTTGTTTTACCAGGGGTTTGGATATATGTAGTCGTGTTAAAAAAATTCTTTTTTTTATGTTACGGAGTCATGTTTAAATAAAGGTTGGGCATGGCACTATGTCCATTAATTATTGGGTGTAATATTTAAATGTCCTATGGTGTTATTTTGACTATTGGTTTTAAATATGTTTTTTATTTAATTTATTTTTTAAGTTTCTTAAACTGGCTTAATAATCACATTCTATAACTTTTTGCACTGCCATCATTATTTTATACCTCTAGTTGTCTTCTAGTAATCAAAGCTAAAGGTGACAAAGTAAACCAGGGAGTGGCCAACTCCAGTTCTCAAGGGCCACCAACAGGTCAGGTTTTAAGGATATCCCGGTTTCAGCACGGGTGGCTCAATCAACGACTGGAGTTGGCCATCCCTGCGTTAAACGATTGCACGGGTTCTGTGCTAAGCAATGGCATAAACAAGTGTCTGTTTGAAATGATGAAGAGACTTTGTCACCTGCAGTTTGCTTCCCTTCATTATCACAGATGTGCCATGGTCACTGTCACAGCTGTAGCTTTTAGCCATGAGACTCCCAGAGGGGAGCAATAGTTCATCCAAGCAGTAAGCAACACATCAAACAAACAGTTCCGACCTCCTATAGGGAAACAGAATGCATAACAAGGGTATTCAGCACACAAAGCGGCACAGATCTCTCAAACTGCCCCAGGCACACAGGAAGAAGGGAAAAATAACAATATCATTACTTGGTATAAGGATTGCAGAAAATAACCCAAATTCTGTTAACATTGACAGTGAAAGATATGGCAGAATTCCCCCCTGTGGGTTACAACGTCCATGCAGCAGCATATTAAGCATCTTTCTGAAAGTCAGCAAAAAAACACCAAAAAAGTATCTTGCAAGAGAAGTGAAATGAAAATACAAATATAGAAATGAAACATGGCGCATGTGTACATAAATAATGTGAATGAAACAAAATCAATGTGTATATTCCAGAAAAGGATATAGGTGACTGAAATGAGTGGAGCCCTTTCTTCCAGATGTTGAATGGTTAATGAACAGAAAAATGGACTCAGTTCTCAATGCACGTGGAAAAAAAGTTTCTCCTTCGCAGCAAATTATTGTCCTGTAGAGTGAGACATAAACCAGGGACACAACATTGCGCAGTATTGTTTTTCAGCAATGAAGTCCTCCCATATGCAACTCAAACAAATGCCCACTTACTAGAATTAGGGTAGGCAGCATGCAGTGGAGAGAAACTGTATATGTGGTCTTCTAGATATTCCTCGCGTTATTCCCCTGACGAAGCGACGTTCCCCATCACGAAACGCGTAGGGAGGAGCCTAAGGAGACGCTGGCCTGGACACTCATCTGATCACCGGTCTAGGAACGGGGGTGGTGACGTCATCATGCTCGCGCTGGAATAACGCGAGGTACACGCGGTACCGGCAAGGACTACCAGAGACTGTGTGTTGCTGTTGGGTGGCCGGGTCGGGCACTTCTAATTTGATTTTAAACTCACGGTTCCTTATTATATACAGGAGACCTGGAACAGATTCAGGAGATATTTTCCTGAGGAGGTTCTTTTAGTTCCCATCGAGATCGGGGATACCGCGTGGGGTTCGTGTTACCCTGAAAACGCCTGGATCTAGAAGACCACATATACAGTTTCTCTCCACTGCATGCTGCCCACCCTAATTCTAGTAAGTGGGCATTTGTTTGAGTTGCATATGGGAGGACTTCATTGCTGAAAAACAATACTGCGCAATGTTGTGTCCCTGGTTTATGTCTCACTCTACAGGACAATAATTTGCTGCGAAGGAGAAACTTTTTTTCCACGTGCATTGAGAACTGAGTCCATTTTTCTGTTCATTAACCATTCAACGTCTGGAAGAAAGGACTCCACTCATTTCAGTCACCTATATCCTTTTATGGAATATACACATTGATTTTGTTTAATTCACATTATTTATGTACACATGCGCCAGGTTTCATTTCTACAGTATATTTGTATTTTCATATTGTTTTTGGGTAACTTTTGAGATAGTTTCCTTAGTAGAATCACCAGGCTGCTTTTTCGTGCACTGCACTGTTTCACATTTGGTCTAGCGCTGGTTTTAGTACTCTTGTTTTGCCAGGAGAAGTGAAATGGTTTGATGACATAAAAGTAATGAAATGTTAAAAGCTGATTGTAGACAGTTACATGTGCTACGGGACATTGGCCCCCTGTGGTAATGATCACGCTGCTTCCAAATATCATTTACACGCATATATATCTCCTGTTGACGGTGGCACACGTAGATGAGAAAGCACACAGAAGTATTGAGAGCACCAACCTGCTGGAGGTATGCAACCTATTGTAATGATCAATGACCGGAAATAGTTTAGCTGACTGTAGACGGACGTTCACAGAGGTACACAATTGGAGACTTTTATAAGGTGAAATTATAATAAGGCTTTATTGTGCCTTTTCCTTTTCATCAGGAAATCATCCAAACACAGGGGGGGGGGGGGAAACAAAGCTTCTATTCACTTGGGAGTATCTCTAGTGAAAATACCATGCAATTAATTCACAACTCCCTAAGTCAAGCAAGTCTCGCAGCCCCAAAACATATAGCATGAAATAAGCAGATATAAGCAGTCTCTTAATAATGAAAGTCTTATCTGTTAGCTGCTGTAGAGTAAGCTTCTCTGCTCTCCTGGAACCGCACCCGTGTGTGCACAGAAAATGTCAGCATCCAGGTTTAGAAGTCTTCCCTGTGTCTTGTAAGCAGCTCTGCTGTTTCTTCTTGGCAGAGCTCAAGACAGGTCAGCTCCAGAGATCTGTGTTCTCTTGGTCAGTCTCTCCTGGGAGACTCAAGAACCCTGCTCTGTCTCCAAAGTTCAGCCCACAAGTGAGCTAAGGAGTCACTTCCTGTCTCAACAGAAAGGCTTTTGTAAACAATCTAAATCAGGCAGGTGGTGTTCACCAATTGACTACCAGCAGTTAACCACCACACTGCCAGATCAAAGGCACACCACCTGAACAGGGATTACTCCCCTGTTACATACCTCCCCTGTTTGTGGGAAGCTTGGGCTTGCCACGGCCAAAGCCCATCCTTCCACTCTCATTCTAGATATCTCTGTGACTTGAATGAGAGTGGATGGAGGAAGAGAACCCTCAGTCCTGCTGGGATTGGAGCCCTTTCTCCAGTTTATTCGTGTCTCCTCCTGAAGGTGTTAGAGATCAGCACCCCTCAGTTGCTCGAGGAGGACTTTTTCCAAGTATGGTCTTTTCTCTGCGTGCGCGGTCATGAGATTTCCCTCGCGTCGGGTGCTCGTCTTATTGTAGGCATACTGTATGGCAGCAGTTGCAGAGCATTTAAAAACAGCCCTTTGAGTTTTCCGCTCTTGAAGCTGTCGCTCTGCCCTTTTCCCACTCAATGGGGTTGCTCGTTCAACCTCTTTGAGATTAAGTTGCAATTCTACACCCACTTCCAGAGAATGTCCCATCTTTTCAGCTTCATCAGCTAAGGATTCTTCTGGTTTTAATTCAGCACGTGTACCTTCTTTTGTTGCCTGCTGGGTGGCTGAAGGTTTTGCTAGTGCTTGTTTATGTGGTTCAAATTTTGCAACCTTGTCTTTCAGACGAGCGGTATTCCCAGCTCTCACTGTACCCTTTTCATGGGTTTTTGTGGCCGTGGGATACTGACGCTTAGTCAGGGTCAATACTTGTCCTTGTAGGACTGTAATCTCATCCTCAAGAGATCCCTGTTTTTTGAGTGCATCTTGCAAGTCTCTTCTCAGGGAATTTATCTGCGCACTTTGCTTTCCCTGAGTCTGTACCAGAGTCTCCTTCTGGAGCTCAGTAATTTTTGTCGTCAAGGTTGCCGCTGCGTCTATTTTCTCCTTGGTGTACTGACTCAAGGGAATGGAACAGTCTCTCTGTCTCTCCAGCTCTTGCTCCAGTTTCTGAGCCGTCTCACGCTCCCTCTCATACAGTCACCTGGTATTGAAGCTCCGCCTCCAATGATGCTCTGAAGACATGCAGCGTGGCCTTTAGCTCCTCATACTGCTCTGTGGGGACGTACTGGGTATTCAGACGTTCCTGCAGCGCTTGTACCTCTTTAGCAGCCTGCAATTTTTCTTCCTGCAGTGTTTGCTGCTTCTCCTCAGCATACTGGAGGTGTGTACGCAGACCTTGCAGTCGGTGCTCTGCGTCCCTTGAAATGTCCAGCTCCTCAGTGAGACTGTGTAGTTCCTTTCTGGAAACTTCCAGGTCTGTGCGGCAGCTGTTGGTCTCATGATGTGAGGCACTCAGTGCTCTGCGGAGTGTCTGAACCTCTTTCTGAGATACGTCCACCTCTATCTGGACACTGTTGACCTCCTGTTGTGAGGCATTCAGCTCCATGTGAAGAGTGTCAACCTCTTGCTGGAAGACTGTCATCTGCTTCAGTGCCTCCTCATACTTCCGCTTTAGCGTAGCCACCATTTTATCAGATTGGCTCTGCTTTTCATCTATGGCGGAAATAGTAGCATTTGCAGTATCTAGCTCAGTCTTGAGATCGTCCAATTCTGTCCTGGCTGCAGAGTACATATTCCTGTAGCTTCACGTTATTTTTCTGTAGCTCTGTGTAACCATCTTCCTTTTGTTTCAATTGTTCACGGAGCATATCACCGTCATGCCTGGCATTTTCCAGGGCATCTTCAGGGCTGGTCAAGGGATCGTCACTCACTGGTTCCGGCTCCACTTCCCTGGGATGGTTGGTTGAGGGTTCCTCACGGTTGGTACCGGACAGACACTTCTTTGGGGTACACGACTTCTGCCTTGGGCCCTCTGGATATTCGGTTAACCGCGGGACGAATTCTCCATTTTCTCTAGGCTGCAGGGCAACTCGGTCCCCCTTTTTCTCCACAGGATCTGCGGACGTTTCTGTTCCTTCCACGGTAAGTGAAGAACCGCTTTTCTTTTTCCGCCTTTTTGATTTGGATGACACCGTCCCTTCAGGGATATTGGGGTCTCCATCTTCATTTGAAATTTTGGCAGCGTCACTGGATCCACCCGGCTTTTCTTGCAACTGTAATAGCTGATGGAAATATTCGGTGATCCACTGCTCCCGCTCTGTCTCCTGCTGATCATATTCGTCATCAAAGGGAGCGGTCTTTTCTGTTCGTGCCGAGTTCAGGCACCCCCACCATTCTTGGGGTGTTTTGTGGGTGTGACTCTGTTCGGGTTCCCCGTAAGAGATGTCTTCCTCTTTATTGGACGGGAAGGGCCACTCTTCCGTGGGGTAGGGTTCATTACAGGAACGCTGCATCTTGTCCTCCATTTTTAGGCTATCAGGTGTAATTTTCTTCCTGACCTCAGGAGGCGCTATTGCAGCTATTGCCACTGTATTTGCTAGAACCCCCAATTGTGGTAGTCCTACGGGTGGGCATATTTTGCTTGTAGAGGTCGTAGCTCTCACAGGCATCTCTGTAGAATTTTTCTTTCTTGGATAAGTTTTACAATATCAGCAGTACTGTGCATGCATTTTCTCTCATCAGGTATACAAGATGTGCAGTTGCTAGGTAAAAAAAAGTCTATTTGCTTTACACCATTTACTTGCTAGGTGTAATCTCTCATTAGGTATGCTGAATGTGTAGTTGCTAGGAAAAAACTTCTGTTTGCTTTACACCATTTACTTGCTAGGTGCAATCTCTCCGCTTCAGCAAACAAATTTAGTTTTCTGCCTGAGTTCAGTAATTTTCAGTCTCATCTTTGTGTATTATGGCATTCACACTTCACACTTTGGGTGTCTGTTTTTGCTCCCAAGATATATATACTGCTGCGGCCGAGTTTATTCGAGCATTTGCCCGTTCTCGGCCGCAGCAGTAACCTGGCGCGCGCCCGAGGGTGCCGGGCGCGCGCCGAAGCAGCGGAGGAGCGCCCTCTGATCGGGGCTTTCTTCCTCCCGCTGCCGGGTCCCCCAGAACCCTCTGCCGCCGTCCCCCACATCGCGGGACACCAGGGCTCCCTCGGGGAGCCCTGGACGCGCGTGCAGGGGGCGCAGGCTCCCGATGACGCGTGACCGCGCGTCAATGACGCGCGGCACGCCAAGGGAGTGCGGCTAGCACGCCGGGGCATCCCCCGGCTTGCGGTGCTAGCCGTGCTTCAATAAAACGTGTCGCCAGTGTAGGCAGACTATTTTTACTTGCAGAAAAAAAAACATTCTTTGCATTGGACTATTTCTTTCATTCCCGGCAGGGTGACTCAACACTCAGCAATTGGCTTTGAAAAACCTTTTATACAGTTCAGAAATCCCTTTTTCCCCTATAGGGCAATTTTACACTCAGCATTTGTTTGCTAAAAATTCCCCTGCTTCAGAACAGTCTTGTATCAATTTTCACACTTTTCTGCATATACTCCATTCCCAGCTGGTAGCCCTATGCGGTGTGGCAACCTTTATTTGCAAAATCAGTACCACTCGTGGGTCACCATCTGTATTCACTGCTTCAGCGACACTTTTGAAAACAACAAACACCTATCCCTTTTTAAGGGCTGACTCACTTCTTGATCCCTGACTATGGCTGGAAGGCAAAACCCCTATTTCAATGACCATATTACACTTTGTGATAGGCAAAATAAGGTTTAGCTACTTCAACAGTCTCTCTCCTCTTGGGATTGGGGCAAAGAGTCCATCTGTGGTTTTGCAAGTTTCAGTGGTGTATATCCCTTTAACTCTGATCTCTGCTGCATGAGGTTTTTTTCTAAGTTGCTCAGACTGTTTGTAGGCAAAAACCATAACAAATAAATTTCACATAAAAATCTCCGGTCCTTTTTAATTACAAAGACACCTCTCATCCCACTTCTGACACCATATGTAGACGGACCTTCACAGAGGTAAACAATTGAAGACTTTTATAAGGTGAAATTATAATAAGGCTTTATTGTGCCTTTTCCTTTTCATCAGGAAATCATCCAAACACAGGGGGGGAACAAAGCTTCTATTCACTTGGGAGTATCTCTAGTGAAAATACCATGCAATTAATTCACAACTCCCTAAGTCAAGCATGTCTCGCAGCCCCAAAACATATAGCATGAAATAAGCAGATATAAGCAGTCTCTTAATAATGAAAGTCTTATCTGTTAGCTGCTGTAGAGTAAGCTTCTCTGCTCTCCTGGAACCGCACCCGTGCGTGCACAGAAAATGTCAGCATCCAGGTTTAGAAGTCTTCCCTGTGTCTTGTAAGCAGCTCTGCTGTTTCTTCTTGGCAGAGCTCAAGACAGGTCAGCTCCAGAGATCTGTGTTCTCTTGGTCAGTCTTTCCTGGGAGACTCAAGAACCCTGCTCTGTCTCCAAAGTTCAGCCCACAAGTGAGCTAAGGAGTCACTTCCTGTCTCAACAGAAAGGCTTTTGTAAACAATCTAAATCAGGCAGGTGGTGTTCACCAATTGACTACCAGCAGTTAACCACCACACTGCCAGACCAAAGGCACACCACCTGAACAGGGATTACTCCCCTGTTACACTGATGTTATTGCAATTGTTCTGCAGCTTTACATACACAATGCACCAGCGGGAGAAGTGGCCTTTGTTTGGAATCAACTGCGTGGGAGAAAAGGTTGGGGCTATCCCGCTGTTTCATCCGCCGGAGCGCGTTTCGGGTTGCAATAACATTGGCTACATACTGTGTGGCAATGATGCTTGATGCATACTCTGCATGGTGGACTCTAGCCGCTGTACGGAAGTCGCACCCAGTCATGACATCCTGTAAAAGCTGTTATAGCCTGACATGTGGGGTGTATTTATCAAGGTGTCCCTGCCGCAAAATAGTAACACCAAACTTATCAATGTAATACATCCCATTGCTTTCAATGGGATTCAGTTCCTCTATAAATTTGGTGTTTTGTTCTTCATAGTGGTCTTTTAAAGTCTTAAGCACAAAATGATTGCCTTCTAGGGGCTGTAACAGGGACTTAACCCTGTCTAAATTAGGCTTCAATAGAAAGCCTCTTGTGGTCTGAGGAATCCAGCAGGGAGCTGGTTAATTGCAGCCAAAGTTAATTAACCAGTCTCCACCTGGCTAATCAGACAGGTTGTAAAGCCTCCTGCTGGGAACTGGCAAGGAGACTCTTGAGCACACAGAAGGACTGTGCTGCCAGCAAGACACCAGGGACCCGGGTGCAGCGAACCCGGGAACCCACCAGAGGCTGGCCCCTCAACGGACACCAACCCAGATTCAGAGCCTGACACACAGAGCCCCTGCTTACAGGTACCTCTTTAGCCTTTGGGGTCATAGGTTGGTAAGAGGCCTATACTCCCAGCCCGGCAGATGGGAACTGGGAAAGTGAGTTAGCCCTTACAAAGGAATAGGCTGTTTATTTATTTTTGTGGTTTCTGCATTGTTTAAATTGATGTGCTGAATAAAGCCATGGCTTAATTTCCCCCCAACAATCTGTCTCCCTGTTTGTACCTCTGCACGTGTCTCTTACAGGGGTGATGAGCATTTCTTGGTCAAATGTCCGAGAACATACTAATAAACAAGATGTACATCTCATTCTATCCCAGCGGTTAAATGAATGCATTGTTCTTAACACTACAGACGTACAGTAACAAAAAATTAGGAGTTGGGAATTAAAACTATTTGGAGACTTGGCCAAACAGAGTCCTACATTCCAATGTGCACAAACAACAGCTGGAGTCTGAGGTTGTGGAGGACCACAGAAGAAGCACAATGGGGAACTTGTTGATGACAACGTCTAGGTTTCCATCTGGAACCATGTCTGCATAATCAGTTGATTGAATTCTGCTTAATACTTCTTACAGTACTCAAAGCATTATGGGATTTGTAACCCATTGCCTATGTTGAGAAAGAAACATACCTTCTGCTCTCGAGCAGCTTGTCCTGCCCACTTGGGTCTGCAACAGTTTAGATGTTGATGCTGTCGCAAAAGTATTTCCCGGCATTATTTCCCTCTCCTCCTTCCCATATTTCAGGGTCTGAACAGGAGTAACACTAACAGGACATCCCATTACTGCAAGATAACGCAACGTTATCCTAACCCAACGTGGTTATTCGCATGCTAATGGGATGTACTACGGACGTTGTATTTGCACATCGGTACTTTAGAGAATAAAGTGTTATTGATTCAGGAAACATACACTGATGTCCATTCCCATTGTAGGTAACGTCCCGGCGTTTTCCTGATATAACAGAGTTGGAGAGTGGCACTCCTCTATTGAGCAGAGCAATGTTAACTTTCTTTCTTGCAGGTTTGTATTAATGCCAGTTGGGTTGGGAGCTCTGGCAATGAACATGGAATTACTGTGCTACACCTCGGTTATTCCAATGCTAGGAAACAACATCTTTCTAACCTTACAGGAGGTAATAAAATATTCCTGAAAGTTGCACATTCCGCTATTTTGGCAATGCCTCTTCGGTAAACACAGGCCCCCCTCTCTGTTTTCTCATGCTGTGTCTCTGCTTTTCATGCGTTTGGACAACACTGGCCGAGAATCAGAAGGAATGGCTGAACACCGCAGTTCTTTACTTTGATTTCTAACAAAACAAGGCTTATTTTAAAACACCAGTCCCACTCCGCTCCAAAATATTTTTCTTTACTTCTTTACTTGCGCGCTAATGGGAATTTTCCAATATATATTTCATTAAACAGCTTATAGCACGGCAACTTTTGGAATGAATGCAGCACTTGACTTAACTAGTTGCTGATTAAAGCAGCATGCATTGAATATCATGAGAAATATGATTTTTGTAGTCAGGCTTTTGACATTTTAAACTTATCCTGAGCTATGAAACAAACTTTACAAGGTTTTTAACGCTTGGATGCCAACTCCGATGCATGTTGCAAAGTAGAATTGAGACGTTAAAATGTTTTTGAGAGCCAGGTAATATTTATACCTGTTTTATCTTAATCCTGCAATCTTAATCATAGGCGAAAAAAGGGTTACCCATGCAAGCGTTTCCTTGGATAGCAATGCAAGTGTTCCAGCCACAAAACGCTGTTATCTCAGAAGCTGGCAAAGCGGGACGCCTGTGAGAGGGTCGCTAGAGTCAAAAAGAGAGCAGGATCAGGAATCAGCACTGTCCCTTAATTCAACATGCAATGAAGTCACTTATCTATGTCATGGTAAAGTCAATGGACCTTAGGGCTTTCCGGGCACATACAAGCAGCTTCCTGGCACATTAGATGGAGCAGGGCTCAAAATCTAGCCCTCAAAGGAGCTTGGCGTCACTCTTGGACTGTTCACTTGTGCTACATTCGTTGTGTGTCATTTTTTTTACACTGAAATAAACTGTGAGGGAAGGGAACGTACAGTAAATATATATGGTACTTATGATACTCTTGTGGCCCTTTTACGCCTATTTTTTTTTTTAAGATCTGGTCCTTTTGGAAAACTTGTTGAAAAGCCCTGGAATATGGGTCAATGAGAATCTCAATTGATATTTGTCAATGCAAACAGCTCCAATTGAAAGGTCATATTCCCATTTACTCCAAGGGAGTCATCTGATTGCCAATTCTTGGAGTCAGGAAGGAATTTATTTTTCCCCTTATGAGATCTCATTGGATGATGTGTCACTGGGGTTTTTTGTTTGCCTTCCTCTGGATCAATATACTGTAAGTACGGATATAGGATAAAGTATCTGTCATCTAAATTTAGCATAGGTTGAACTTGATGGATGTGTCGTTTTCAACCTCATCTACTACTGTATGTAACTATGTAACATTTCAGCAGTCTACTGTATGTATATATTATATATATACACACACACGTTGTGAGTGATATACTGCATTCAGTTTATTTCATGCATTGTGATCACAAATGTGATGCATTACGCTAGAAGGTGTAAAATAGCTGTGCGTTTTGACGTTATTGCAAGTCCAATATCCGTTGCCATGTGGGATTGCGTCATTATTATACCAGCGCTCCACCTGGGTATAGACTAAATGAGACAGAAATACTTTCTGTAAAGCACTAACCAGTGGCAGTTTTAAATGAACTTGTACTTTCTACCACTGTGCTTAGTGCATAAGTTATTGCATGTAAGTCCCACATGTACTGAGCAGTGCCGGGCTGTTATTCGCCTTCTGCTCCTTAGTACTGCGCAGTAAGTGTGGCCCATGTGAATGGATGGCCTTGAGGGTTGGAAGTATATAGCTTTGCACAGTTCAGCTCTATGCCACGACATGTTCATTTTCAGACAGTGGGAATTGTAACGCATGCGTTGCCCACGAGCAAGATTGGAGCCCGGTACTGAGGTGGGGAAGTACAGAACCACGCACCCACAGCAGCGTGCCTGGCAGGCGGATTGTCAACGTAGCCGGGTCTGGGTTGGAGAGAGCGGATTAGTTCTGATACTTGCCAAGGTCTTGGGTTGGGGAGGTCAGAATAGTAAAAGTCCGTAAACCGTGGTCTGGGATTGGAGAGGTCAGAATTGTAGAAGTCCGTATAGCCGTGGTCTGGGTTGGAGAGGTCACAAAGTCATGGGTAAGCTGGGGTCGATATCCAGAGGGGTTCCAATAGTCAAGCCGGGTCGGTACACAAAAAATCCAAACACTAGAAGAGAACATAGGACAGGAGCAAGGCACAACAGACGCAGAAGCACAAGGCTACAACTAGTTATGCTCAGCAATGACTCCGAGCATGAGCAGGGTATATATAGCAGGCGTGGGCCAATAGAACTGGAGGTGGAGCAGAGGCGCGGCCGCAGCGGGAGCCGCGATAGGCTGCAGGAGACCAGTGGCATAGAATTAGTTGCCTCACAGCTGGGGGTCGGTACACGACGTCACGTGGGCACACCGCGCCCGAGAGAAGCGTGGCGCTTCCGAGGGGGCGGAGCTGAGCTCTGTGGCAGTGTTTAGAGGAGCAGAGCGTGCACACTCTGTAAGCAGAGCGGGGGTGCGCGCACATGTTGGTACCAGAGCGGAGGTCTGCGCAGAGACGGGTAAGGAGGGAACACGTCTCAAAGGACGTGTTCCCCGATTCCTTAGAGTATGAGTACCAGGTGTATGGCGCAAGATTAAAATCTGGGCGCTTGATCTACTGGTCACCTTATCATTAACCCAGGTGATATTGTACTGAAGTATGAAATTGGGTCATTAGCGTCTTTAAGGAAAATGGCCACTGTGAGTGTGGCATTGGATTAGGCAGCTAAACCCTTCAGCAATTTTAGATCTCGGTTTACTTTTCTACTCCAGCTACTTGTCTTTTCCGAACATGCCCACTTATGTATCATTATCAACATCACTGCAATGCAGCCACCGCAAGTACAGTCAGTTTGGAATAGATGCTGGGAACTGGTTAAGCATTAAATACTCCCCTTATCCCCCTCCCCCAGCTCATATACATTGTGGCAGGGTTTGGATATATGGATACAGTAGGAAACATTCTGTACCATAATATATGAAAACTAGTGAACAATGTGCGCTCTACTGGTATGTAAAAAATTATTATTCAAATAAATCCCTACAATTATTAAAGTGTAATTGTATTACACATAAATGTATATTCAAATCCTTAACTGCTGGTAACCTTAACACAGTAGTGCCTCAACTATAACACACATGTAATACTACAAGAACAGTAGGGGCTAAGAATACGGTGAATAAATGCAATATACACATTAAAAAAAACAGTGTGAAAAATTAGGGAACTGGGCAGAACAAGAAAGGGAAGGGAGAGGAGAAGAGGCGAAACAAGGGGAAAGTGAAAAAATGTCCCCCAAAAAATACAAAATGCAAAAATAATAATACAGCATGTACTTCAGTGCAAAACTTCAAGGTAGATGCAGCTTCAGAAAAAGGATCTCCACCGCCTTGGGATCTATGAGACAGAGAGAAGTACAAACTGCTATAGTGAAGTCTGCACAAATATATTTTATAAACAATAAAACATAAACAGATGTGTCCTTATAGAAGGGAAGATAACTAGGAGCTTATCCTATAATGTGATTTGTATCCGTGTGTATGTCCAAACTCCCCAAAGACCTCTCATTTTATTCTGTCAATTGTATTTTCGGTACATTTTTTGCCTTTTTTAGTAGGTTGGTCTAAAAAAAATCCAAAGTATGTTACGTACAGTATGCATTTTTAGGCATATACTGTACACACACGTATATATTTTCTATGCATTAATAGTTAACGGATGTTCTTTGGTACCTCTCTGTAGCACTGCAGTTTTATGGAGGTGACTCTAGATGTACTGTAAGCCTGCATGATCAATAGTCCGCTATTAATTCATGTGTGGACATTTTATCACTGTGGGATCATGTTGTCTTATTAAGTAACTGTATGTTTGGCAGTCGCCGTAGATATAAAATTCATGTAATCATTCTTTGTGCACAGAGATATAAATGCCCATAGTTTGTTTATGATGATGATATGTTATATTAGGATTTTTTATTGTCATTTTATATCAAATGTATTATGTTACAGAATACAGAAATGTAAACATGATATATGGCAGAATTATTCATTCACCAGATTCAATATTTATTTTTTGTATTATTGTTTTATCTTTAGTAATTGCTAATTTATGTCCTTAGATCTTTTAGATGATTTATTTACTATTTTTTCTCCTTCCCTCCCTGTGTTGCTTCTTTCATAATCCTTTATAGGTTATTTGGAAATCCCTTATGGATTCTGTATGTAGATTAGTGTATCTCGAAAGCTCGCACAAATAAAAGCATTTCGTTAGCCACAGAACGGTATCATCTATTTATTTTTTGATTATTGAAGCTCGGCTAACACGGTACTATACACGGTAATATATATATATATATATATATATATATATATATATATATATATATTAGATTCAAAACACACATTTCTTGTATAATAAAAATGAAATAATAATATTTTTACAATAATTAATATATACGTTTCATACAGATTTCATTTTAATTTGCAATTAGCCGATGACAGGCGGTTCTGCCATATATAATGTAAACGGTACCACAGCAACACTACTACCTGACGAAGTGGAAACCGCCACGAAACGCGTAGGAGTGTTTTGCTGTGCTGTGGAGATTGTACCGTGCTGTGCGGCACCGTTCAGTTTCGAGTGGGAGAGGCGCCGATGAGAGCTTTCAGTCCTCCAAAGAGAATACGCGATCGAGTTCAAGGACGTCACTTTTGCTTCCAGGTACACAGCTGCCAGGTGGTCTGCAGGCGCTGAGGCGACACGGATGCAGGACGCCAGTGACGAGAGGTCTTTGGGGAGTATGGACATACACACGGATGCCATTCACATTATATGATCAGCTTCTTTTTAGGCACATCTGTTTATCTTCTATTGTTAATAAAATATATTTTTACATACTTCCCTATTGCATCTTCTCTTTCTGTTTCATGCCATACAGTAATATATGCATTAGGTAAAATAGAGACATCTAGGGGTAATGCCCATGCATTTGATGCAGGTGACCCCAGTTCGGATCCCAGTCTGCCCTTATGTTCCCTTTGCCTCCTGCATCAATAATTAGTTTGCATGCTCTTTCGGGCAGGGACTAATGTCTACAAATGATATGTACAACTACACAAGCAAAAATATTCTTTGGACACCATTCTCCTTCCACATCAAAAGATGTCGTCCTTATGTAACATCAAATTACAATTTTATTGGCATTTTAACAGTGGAAAACGCCACTTTTTGGAGTCTATTATTTACCTTTTTTATTTTGCTAGCGTTATTTAAACCACATTGTCTAAGGCCCAGAGCTCCGTTAAATGCGGGCTTAGAACGTAATGTTACCTAGAACAGGAACGGATGGTGTGTTCACTGAGGCTAACGCGCGTCCGCAAACAGGGGCGGATTGTAGGTACATACCAATTCCATGAAGATCGACCCTCCAGTGGCATCGCGACGTCATGACGTGGCATTCTCATGGCACCATGTCGCCACGTGATGTCACGTTGTCATGGCAACATGTCAGCATGTGACGTCTTGACGTCGGGTCACCATAACAACGGGACACTGCAGGAGGTGATGCTGCTCTGGAGAAGGTAAGACACCCCACTTCCCTCCCCCCTCTCACTGACTTGAACGCACAATACACACACATTATAACCGTGGGATGAGGAACCGGTCCAGCTCCCTCCTCCAGCTCATTTATCCGGTCGGGTGGAAGTTGGATCCCGGTGCCGATAGGAGGAGGAAGCGTATTGTAGGCTGTCGGGGAGCTGGAGAGCCGTCTGCCGCCGCTGCAGGAGAGACGCAACACCGGCCCACGGCACTGAACCACCGAAATGACCATGTCCACAAAGCTAATTTTTTATGGCCGTTGTACATCTCATTAGCGCAGGATTAACACCACGTTATTGTAGCACAATGTTGCATTATCTTCCAATAAAGTGACATTAAGTATGTCTTTAAATCTACTGCGGTCCAAACCCTGAAATAGGGCTTTAGCTGAAGTGGACACAAAGAGGAGTGGAAAGGGAAATAATTCTGCAAAACAACACTTTATTAGTTAATTCATGCCTAACTGTAACTTTACGTCCACCCAGACACTGTAAAAGCCCTATTTCAGAGTCTGGATGCGAGCAAAGTCCCCCGTTAACCTTAACTACCTTTTGGGATGTACCATGTTATGATAACGACATGCAAATGAGGCATTATCACCAATGCCCATTAATGCAATGCTATTTACTAGAGAAAACATGGCCCAACATTCCATTATTGGCCTTTGTCGTAATGTGATGTTAAGTTGGGTCAAAGTCAAGTGACTTCACAGGGTTCTGTGGATCTCGGCTGAGTGGACATTAGCTTTGTCTTCTGAACTTGCATCAAAGGTACACATTTTTCAAATTGATTTTCGAATTGATCAGGCTGAGCGCGCTCATGCTTGATAGCGGTGACATCACCAACTCTCCAAGCATGAGCGCAGGCTGTCCTGCATAATTTTGCAAGCGCAAGCAGCGGGGCATGGATGGGGGCTATTTCTGTGTTTGTGTGTGTCTGTGTGCTGTGTGCATTGACTGCTGCTGAGCGCGCTTCAAAATCTAGCGCCAAGCTTGGGAGAGCGTACGTGCCAGTGCACACGCATGCCGCGTGAGCGTGGCGTTGCAGATTCACATTCACTGAAGTAAACGTGCCAAGCGCCAAGTGTGAACGCAGCCTTATTCATCATGGTATCCTACAGTAAATCAGTGGAACTAATTGTCTGCATAATTAGCCTCCTGTGTGATCATTTAGAGGCTGTTTGAAGCTGTAAAATGCACTGGGATTTAATCACAAAGCTGCTGTAGCTACAACAGGCGTATTAAACCTTTTTCATTTCAATGTAACATTTCTGAAAGGTATTTTGAGCGCGATGTGAATAGGCCCCTGTGTGAGGCAGCAGAGAAAGCTCCTAAGTGGTTATATGCATGTACATGGAAAAAACACAAGCACATACAGCACGTGTTCCACCCGCAAGTGACAGAATGTGTGGGTGTACTCACATATACATACATAGTACCGGTATTTATTTCACAGCACATATGAAGTGCCTGCATCTGTTTAAATGGGAAATATAAACAATTATAATATAATTTTTTTATGTAGCACTGCAGTGTACTATGCAATTTTCATGCAGCAATCTACGACCTTAAGAGTTAACAATTGAAATGTTGGTGTCCAAACCACCTGCAAAAGGTCACATAGAATTGACACCGAATTGAACCATGATCACCCACTTCTAAGGCAGTCATGTTACCATTGAGCCATTCCTTCTCATAAGAAATGTAACCCTTCATTATTTCCCCAGCTGTATTAAAATATGTGGATGGGGGGCCTGGGTTCACCTCCCCTGTGTGTAAGATAGTCTATTTAGCCGGAAAGCGACCAGGTTGGGGTCAGACAACACAGAGTCTCTTACTCTGTCCCGGTGGCCCAGAAGCAAACTAATGGGCCACTGTTGGTGCTGGCACAGCGTTGGAGCGCGTGTGAAATATAGGTGTGTTACTATTTGCAGGCCTGGTACTTCGCAAAGAAAGGTGGTAGTTGTGTATGATGAAAAGGATACTGAAGTGCTGTAGTGCCTAAACTGTGTTTCAGTTTGATCTACTCATAGCTTCAGGACCCCCAGTTTACCAGGTCCCCTTTATTTGATAATGTACTCTACATTGGCTTATACCCGCTACCGCCGGTATGTGCTGCTCCGCCAGACTCGGAAAGCTCTGCGACCACGCTGTATCTCTTGCCAGGCTCCTCGGAACCGTTCCTCTCTTCTCTCTTTCTCTGCAGGTCTCCTCGTGCTCACGTGCTCCTCTCTGGCTATATCCTTCTCTTACCCCCTCCTTCTGTGATGTCCTCCTTCTTGGTTATCCTATCATCCCAGTCCTTTCCTTGGCTCGTAGTTATTGACCGGAGGGCATGTCCATCATTATACTTATGTGTGTTCATAGGGGTGTTACATAAGTTTTTTTATTTTTTATATCCTCTCTCTTGATAACCAACCACCAAGTGAGAAAGAAAACTGCGATCCTATATACAGTTATAGCAAGACCCTTACACTTCTACATAAACTAAGACTACGGTCAAGATCTTGGCCATCTACATGACATGGAGCATTGGCAAGACAGTGTGAGAAACAGGAATTTTAAAGTGGTTATCCAAAGCTTTTTGTTTCTTCTGTGCACCAATGAAACATAAACAGATATAGCAGACTTCCTAACAAGGCATTTAGTGACCACCAAAACCTAATGATGATGGGTCATTATAGCAGATGCAGCATGCACATTAAAAATGAAAATCTTCCAGATGGACTCATCCTTAAAGTGCTACTTTGCTGTATTTGAATACAATGTCCTTGTAATGATACTGGTCTCTCTAAGCAACCCAGAATGGTGTGTCACTTGAGTTCATTGTGGTCGGCGTATCAAGTCATAAAACAATGTTTGTGCAGCTCAATTGATATAAGGGAAGAGAAAAAGGGAGCGCTATGTCCTAGATGCTAGGCCGGCTGCCTATGATATAACTCTGACCCCTGGTCCGATAGTAGAAATGGAAAGGATGTTATATCTATGGCGCTCAGCACTAAAAAAATAACTGTACTAAAAAATAAACACAATAATAAAATAATAAATAATAATATTAAAGAAAATTATAATAATAATAAAAATCAAGTAATAATAAATAGCAATATACAACCAGTATCAATGATGTGGCCCATCCATTGAGGTGCTCCACGTGGTGATATGTACATGAAAAGGTAAGGAGATCATAGCATAATACTGCAACACACAATGAACCAACATACAACACACACTAAGTGCTAGACAAACGCTGAGAACAACAGGTGACAATTAGCAATATAAACACATTTAATTAAGACATATCATGAATAAAATACATATAAAAAGGTCCTGACAGGACACTCATGCTCAGGAGAAAGTACCTGCTTACCAGAGGCAAGGAGGTCTCAGGCAGCGGATAAATTAAAGAGTATCCCCTCTTATGGATGAACAGCTGCTGGCTCTGGCATCTGTGTTCGGGTGTGGAGCTCTCCTGTCTCTGGCGTCTGCGTATGGGCGTGGGGCTCTCCTGTATGCACAGGAGCAGACCTCTCCGGTCTGTGATGTATGCCTCCATCTCCAATTCAATCTGCGCATGTGCAGTGGCCGCCGTGGAATCGTTACCAGCAGAAGCGTTCAGCCCAGGAAGCGCCGAGCAGAGTGGCACAGCTGATGGTAGCAGATTCGCTGCCGGACAGATGTCGGTCTGCAGCAGTGGACCTCCAAAGGGGGTATCGGGTAAAAGAAGTATAGAGTGTCACGCAGGACCACCCTACGCGTTTCGGAAGTCTTGCTTCCTTCCTCAGGGGTGCATAGGTAAGCATTATTGTGTTTATTTTTTAGTACAGTTATTTTTTAGTGCTGAGCGCCATAGATATAACATCCTTTCCAGCTCAATTGATATAATTTGCATTTTTTTTTATCCTTTATCTCGTAGCATCAATGTACAACATATCAATGTAATTTGCATTGCTTTGCCCATTTATCAGCTTGCCGTTTGGGGAATGCCAGTGGAAGGAGTCGGGAAAGAGTTAAAATGTATGTACAGTATTATTATGGGATGTGTCGAAATCTGTGTCTCTAATAACTTTTATTTCATATAACTTTATTTCATATAGCGCTTTTCTCCCAATGGGGCTCAAAGCGCGTCACTGACAGCATAGTGCGCGGTATGCAGCATTATTAGGGACGCAGAATTCGACACGTCCCATTACCATACTGTTTATACATTATAACTCTTCCCCAACTCCTTCCACTGTTATTCCCCAAACTGAAAGATAGGAATGTTACAGAGACAGTCCCTGCCCAGATGAGCTTACAATCTATGTTATTGGTGCCCGAGGCACAGGGAGATAAAGTGACCTGCCCAGGGTCTGCTTCAAACCCTGTATCAGTGGAGACAACCTTACATTTTTCCCCAGTGAGGCAGATAAGAAGAGGGATAAGAAGAGAGGAAGAGAGACATAAAGATATCAGCAAATTGGGGAGTGGGAACTGCCTGGGACTCGGTGGAATGGCAAAAAAACTTGGGTGAAACTGAGACGAGGAAGCAAATGACATGTATTTTCAGCCACATTTTGCACTGAGTTGACTATTAAACCCTTTTGTTGCTAGAGTGGCCCACAAGGCATTGTGGAAAAGTGTGTTGCTAGCCGCTCTGGCAACACATGGGTTAACCCTGGGGTGGCCAACGCCAGTCCTCAAGGGCCACCAACAGGTCAGGATTTAAGGATATACCTGCTTTAGCACAGGTGGCTTGATTAGGGGCTGATTGAGCCACCTGTGCTGAAGCAGGGATATCCTTAAAACCCGACCTGTTGGTGGCCCTTGAGGACTGGAGTTGGCTGCCCCTGGGTTAAGTAATCCCTTTTATTGGTTCAGATGCTGTCACTCATTGCTCTTGCTTAGATTTTTCTGCCTCCGAAATCCTATTAGGATGTTGTAGACTCATCCCTCGGGGGCATTATCTAAACCCGGCAGTCTCCGAGGGGCACATTTAATTACAGAGCCTCAGCCATCAAAGGATCTCTGATGGAATGATGCATGAGGAGGGAGAAAACTGCTTAATCGCACTAGAAATTAATAATTCAAACGGCCAATGCTTGGTGGTTAGCAGACAAATCTGTAGCTCAAAGACCTTGGGTGTGAATCTTGCAATCAGAGGCACTTGGTGTGAGGTATTTACCCCTTCCCATTACCACCTACATGTCTCAAATAACAACAGCAGCAGCAGCAGCACGTTTATCAGGAAACAATACTGTATAGCTATTTTTGGTTCCGTTTCTCTCAATAATCGGATGTTTGCACTAGTAGTGCTTCGCAGCAGAAAGACAGGGAAAAATAGACTCCACCGTATGTTAAATATCAGAGCTAACGAGATGGGGTGGGGGCGTGAGAAAGTGCCTCACTATCCTTTGTGGAAAATCAAATATTCTACTTTTCTTGTTCTCTATAGACGTTAAAATCTGAGTTTGATTAGAATCTGCACCTTCATGTTACATTAATTTCCTGGAAGGTTGAGAAATTTATTAGAGATTACCTTTTTCACTTATTTAAAGTATACTGCACTTTATTCACTTATTTGGTGTGTTAGCGCCGTTCACAAATCACATTAAGTTAACATTAATAAACACACAATCCCAGCAAGTTTATTCATTTAAATTGTCAACTGGTATCAGTTGTTTGGAGGTTAGTGGCGCCTCCTCCCAGGGTTTAAGCTCACCTCTCCCCACTTTTTAAGTAGCAGGTTTCTCCATGTGCCTATGCAGGGCAGGTCTATTGTGGCCATTCTCCCTCCAGTGCAGAGGTATATGAGAATGTCCACAGGTAGTGTTAGGACCTGCATACTGGTCATGCCGTGACGTGGCTGCAGACTTATAACGCTTTGGCCAAAGGGTTTAACTAAATGACCCTTATTCATGAGAATACTAACATGGAAGTATTTAACTATGTATTTTGTCACATTAGATGTAGCATTGGGTATCTTGGTCTTTCCGTCATGTAACATGCCTGCTATACTATAGCATCAGAAAACTCACACCTGGCCATGTGAGGCAGCTTGCTTCACTGTCATGTGGATGTGGCTTTGGCTTCTAACCAGTTATGGGTCATATACAAAGAAAGGTAGGGTCAGAGCACAGTTTAGCGGTAAAGGCTTTGCAATGAGTTGCTGGGGTAAAATAGTATATATTCTTGCTTCTTAAATACAATGGTAAATTATATTTAGCTTTTATTAAGCAGTTGGGTCAAGTCTCGTTCATTTGTAGTTTGTTGCCAATGTGTGTTACCCCACTTCTTAGTATATGGAATAGGGGTGAATAAGAGACATGCATCGGGGGCGGGGCATTAGTTTCAGAACCAGCTGCTTAATAATTGGCAGCATAAATAGTTTATCACAAAAATATTTAACTTTAACATAATTGAACGCATCGATACAATGTGCACAGGGCATAGAGTATAATGCTATTGAAAGTCTCTAGGGAACTTAGCATAGTTCTGCAAACTGGCAAACTTGAAGTTTTTCGCAAAGTATATTTAGGAATGTCACCCTGCTCCTCCTTATTTTTGGACCGTGGGAACAGCCGTCATCACTGTGTCCCTACATTAGAGGCACAGGGGTGGTGCCCACATTGGACAACATTATTTATTTGCAAAGGGCACTGTAAGTTGATGGTTTTTAAGAGCCTGAAGCTGAATATAACATCCTTGTTAGCAGCTGTTTTAACTTGGTACTTCATTTCCCAAAGAACATACTGGGCAGAGAGAGGCATGTATGATCCACCCAGAACAACCAGACCTCTTTACTTCATGAGATTAATCCTACTATTCTATACAAAAGAAGATGTTTTGTGAGGTATAAACCAGATAAGTTGGGTTGAAGCCAATAGACGCATATTCTAGCTATCTGAACACTTGACTTGAGACTGGACACTGCAGAACACAGAAGGCGTGATATAATCAGCATGTAGAGTAGACACACGGCATCCAGAGAGACTTCTAGCCACAAGCAGAGATGAGATTTCCTAACAAGCAGAGGGCGTGTTCTACTCATGTTATGGATTCATGGATTCGGAGAACACCAAGGTAAGGTCTATAAATAATATATAATATATCAAGAGCATGTGGCCGGAGTTGATTGACAATCAAGTTATTAAAGGTAACTGTGATTAAGTGTGTATCATATAACTTCTAAGGAGACAGCAAAACTGATCACACATTTTAATAATAATTTTCAGTATGTTGCATTATTGTAAGTTTCCTAAAATCATTTTTGGGCTATTGCAGTTATGCCCTAAATGGGGCACTAAGTTTGTGTATCGTCTTTAGTTTTATAATGATTATTTTTGTACTTTTTTATACAGTTGCACAGATTAACTTTTCATGGCTGCGTTGTTTATTTTAAAACATCTTATTTTTTTTTAGGCTTACAGCACTGCAGTGGTTGCTAAAGCACAATAAGCATTATTAAACGTACCCCACTTCATGGCCTTTCATTATTTATAATCCCCTAGCCTATTGTGAGGCTCCATGTTCGGTTTGTAAAGCTTTTCAATTGCAATAACAGCAGTTTTTACCTTTCCAGGTTGGAATTGCACCAATCTAAACAAAAACAAGCACTAATAACCAAGAGAGAATCCTTTCATGGAACAAGAATAGATCTGTTGTAGGACTTTGCACTGTGATAATAAGTAAATCTCAGGGACATACATTATTACCAGCGGGACAAAATGTGTGGGATTTCTGCCTTTAGTTGCCAAAGTACTAAAGCAGTAAGGCACCAAACTGAATGTAAGGACAAACTTTGCTTCAGGAATCTTAAAGCAGCAGTCCAAGCTGCTGTTTTAAAAAAAAAAAAAAAAAATCCCCTTTAATATGTGCATCTATACAATCCACACAAAGATAAGTAATTAGCTAAGTTGTCGATCGATCCGTTCCCCTGTGATCGATCGGCGAAGATTCGGCTCAGGGGTTCACTAAAGGACAAGGTTTTGTGGTTAAGATCATGTGACCAGGCAATCAGTAGATACAATTGGTGCACTGCTAGAGTGAGGGCAGGGCTCAAAAAGAGGTGTGTCGGAGCCTGTTTCAGAAGAGGAAGGGGATGTGACTTTGTAAATGGTTGCTATAGAAACAAAAAAGGCTTGTTACGTTATAATACATTCAAAATGTAATTCAGAGTTGTTTTTAAAGAAATGCTACAAGTATTTTCTCACAGTACAGAACTGATTTTTTTTTTTTTAAAGCAAACATTTAGGATATTGCTTGGTTTGCAGCTTTATCGGATCAGTGGATTTTTGACCTAGTAAAAATGATGCTTTTATCCCATTGACTGTATGAGTGTGAAGCCCTCCACTTGGTGATTCTCTGGACACTTGCAGTCACTTAGCCCTTTCCTGAGAATGCAATGTTTAGAGACTAATGAATCCCTAGCCTGGAGCTATAGAGCCATTTTACTGCATCTGTATTTTGTGCTGCTTTGCTAGCATTTGAGTGTCGCCGACTTCTTTGGTCTTGTGTCTTTGTTTCTACCAGTGAATATATTGATCCATAGAAAATGTACAGCATGCTAGCGTCGGGATTCCTTACAGCGCTTTTGGGACAATTAGACTGGAGTTTAGTGCGTGCTTGGGGTAGTGCGTGCTTGGGGTTCTACTATTATTATATAGCACACACAAAAGTTACATCAGCAACAATTGTAATGATGACCACAAAAATATGTTTATAAAGAGCCCATGAAACAAAGAATAATGATGTAGGGAATAATTCACGTAAATCACCCCAAACAGAGCGTGTATCCACAGAAATAGGAGAAAGAAAACCTTTTGGGCACAAAACAGTGTAGAGGGAGAGGGGGGTTGGCCCGGTATTAAAGGGGTTGCACCCCATATGGCCACCCCCTGACCTCACCAGGGAGGCAAGGGGTTAACAGGACTGCGGTCCAGGAATGTGGCTTACACCTTGTCATGTCAGGAAAATGTATGTTCCCCTGTTCCCATGTTTCATTATAATCCTGTATTTTAATGTTTTAAAGTGCATTTCTTTATCTCCAGTTCTGGAGGTCGCAGAGAGTTGATATTTGGCCAATGTGTGGAGTCACTGTAGGCATTAAGAACTGTCAAATTTCGACCCACTGAGCCCACCAGAATGGAACTTATTAATATGTGTAGATATTAAAGTGTATATGTATGGTATTTTGGGTCTGCTCTGAAAAGGCAGACCCCATCTGCTATGCTAATAGGTCATGAAGGGCAGCCGGCTGATTGAGCCTAAGCACTGTGATCAAACGTTAACTGCCTGATTAGTACTTAGTGTAAACAATCAACAGATCAAGTACTAATCAACAGACTGCCACTCTAATTGTTACCTGAGGGTGGAGAATCATCAAACTGGAGTGGTTTGTAAGTGTTATGTCTACATCTACAAACAATGCAGATACTTCATTTGGTAGACTGGTCGTTGCCCCTGATTTTAATTATGGGGCTACCCATAGAGTCCCAGTACACATGGGCTAACTAGCTGGGGGGCATGGTTTAGGCTGTGTCTCCACGTTAGGGATTGGATACAGATAATTGTTCACCAATAGTCTGTATTCAATGTTAAGAATAGGGTTACACAGGTATATAAACTGTGTCAACCCTACAGTTTTTAGTTCTTCTTCTGATACCATCTTGAATGTCACCGGATTGCTGGAGAATTGCTAGCTGATACTTCTCCATCCCCCAACCCTAAGTAAGTGTTACTTTCTTGCCTGTTAATTGTACTATATTGCTATGTTCACCTTTTTTAAGGAATAAATATATTTTATTATATCTAAGCCTCGTTCAGTTCAACCCAGATATTTGGTGTTCATTATATCTTGTCATAAGCTACCGTGACAAACAGCAAATGGTTTCTATCTGTGGATAGGTTTATCGGGACCTTCTGTTCCAAGCCGATCCCTTTGCTCATATCAACCCCTTCAGTTCCAAGGGTTTTTGCTACGAGGCGGCCACACAAATGTTCGCTTTTTTTGTATACTGTGAGCAGCTTTATATGTAAGTATGAAAGAGGGAATTCAAGCGGCAATATATACATATATATATATATATATATATATCTCAACTGTAAATATTACTGTATGTTCATTTGCATGTCTTAGACAGGTCTGCGACCCTGTCTTTCACCATTATCGCCCAGCACACAGCACTGCCACTGCAGCAAGGGATTCTGGGAAATGACATGCAAATGAGCACACAGTGCCACCTTTTGTCTCAAGCTCATATTACACAAGCAAATCCTTAAGCCAGTGCATACTGCTTTAAACACAGCTTTTAGACAGAGGCTGGGATGAGATGCAAAGCCAGTAAACCCACTCACAGACATGTTTCAACCTTGATGGGTATCATCAGTGTGAGGTTGGTTGCTGGTTCTGCTGGTTTGAGACTAAGAGTAGGTATTCACCACAATTATTAAGGTTATGGTGGGTACCACACCAATTGCATACAAGCTGCCTCCCGCCTCAGATCCACGGGGGAGCAGCCGGATGGGTGAGGGAGCACCCACCGCGTGCACGCGCATCTGTCTGCTGAACATCCCCAGCAGACGGAAGGTTACGGGGGGGGGGGGGTGAACGAACGAACGACCGGCCAAGACAGTGGGGGAACGGCCGGACGGGGGGGAGCAAGCGGCCACAGGATACATTAATTGTCACTTACCCCTTCACCTCCCTCCCACCCCTTCACCTCCCCCCCACACCTTCACCTCCCCTCCCCCTTCACCTCCCCTCCCCCACAACCATCCACCTCCCCTCAACCCCCCCCCTCACCTCCCCTCAACCCCCCTTCACATCCCCTCAACCCCCCCTTCACATCCCCTCCCACCCCTTCACCTCCCCCACCCCTTCACCTCCCCCACCCCTTCACCTCCCCCCTTCCACCTCCCCTCCCCTTCACCCCCCTTCACATCCCTCCCTTCACCACCCCTTCACCTCCCCCCCTTCACCTCCCGCCTTTCCCTTCACCTCCCCTCCCCCTTCACTTCCCCTCAACCCCCCTTCACATTCCCCTCAACCCCTTCACATCCCCTCCCACCCCTTCACCTCCCCCACCCATTCACCTCCCCCCCTTCACCTCCCCTCCCCTCTCCCCTCCCCTACTCCACGCCCCCTTCACATCCTCTCCTTCACCACCCCTTCACCTCCCGCCTTCCCCTCCCCTCCCACCCCTTCACCTCTCCCCTTCACCTCCCCTCCCCCCTTCACCTCCCCTCCCCCCCACCCCTTCACCTCCCCTTCACCACCCCTCACTCCCTCCCCTCACCCACTCTTCACCTCCCTACCCCCTCACCCCCTTCACCTCCCCTCAACCCCCCCTTCACCTCCCCTCATCCCCTTTCGCCCGCCTCTGCCTTTCGCTCGCCCACCTCTGCCTTTCGCCCACCTGCACTCTTTCTGCCTTTCGCCCACCCGCACTCCTGCTGCCTCTGCCTTTCAGCTGCCCACCGCATCACACCCCTGCGCCCCACAGCCGCCGCACGCACTCGATACACATCCGCCGCCTTTCACCCACCCGCCACACTCGACACGCACTCAACAGACACCCGCCACACGCCCCTACGCACCCACATCACTGACCAGCTGCCGCACGCACCCGCCGCACTCACACACCGACATCACTGACCAGCCGCCGCCCACACTCACCACGCACTCGCCGCCTCACACCCTAGCAGGACCCCCACCCACAGCCACCACTCACTACCCATGCGCCACCAATACTGAACACCCACCCGACGCCTCACACCCTAGCGGGACACATGCCTCACATTTTTATATCACTTATGTCACCAAAATATACATTGTATACATTGTGGTGTGTTTACAATAAACCATTTTTAAACAACATCGTATTACATTTTCTTCCATCTTTCTTTTCAACATTATTATCCAACCTTTCGAACAAATACTCGACCTATTGTTCCACGATTTATACATAATAATACCTATTACACATTTACATCCCGGGCAACGCCGGGTATATCAGCTAGTATATATATGTGTGATATATATATATATATATATATATATATATATATATACACATGAAATTCAGTCAGCACACTGTAATAGAAGATGTAGTAATAGCAGATGCTAGTCCCATAGAGAGTAATATATATATATAGTGGTCAACAAATCACCAAAAAATCTACTTGCCGAACAAAATAATCTACTCGCCACCTAGTACCACACATGTGCTGCTTTGGCCAATAGGAGCTTGCCACGATGTTAAATCCACTTACCCGGGGCGTGCAATTGTATAGGTTTGTCGAACACTGTATTTATATATATATATACATATATATTTATATAGCGTTAAAACAGAAGATTGAATTTAAAGATGACACATGTTCTATTTCTAGCTCACCTCACTGTGTTACAATAGTGCAAATCTGATAGGTGATTGATAGGAGTCATTAGCCCTGATGTTATGCTCGATTAGTTCCCTGCCTTTTGTATGTATGGAGTCTTTATGTGTCAATTAAATGTACAGCAGCATTATGAATGAATTGCACTAATAACATAAATTACCTATCAATGTCATAGTTTTTTTTTATATAATGGTAATAATAATGCTTTCAAACCCACGATGTAATATGCATTACCAATGTTTTAATTACAAGATGTAATATCTGTTATTATGTTTATTTGTGTTTTTAAATTTCATTTTATTAAATAGGATAATTGTATGTTGTTTTAATTAATTGCACCTGTATTTTTCAACCAATCCCTTTTTGTGGAGGGGTTGAAATTGTACACATAGTTACTATCAAACTATGCCCTGATGAAGTAGCGTCCCGCTACGAAACACGTTGGATTTAATTTGTACTTTTGGCCTACCCAATCCATTGGTACTAAGGCTTGTTCTTTGAACTATTAGAATGCCATACGGACATGCTTGTCTGATTTTTATATACCCCTCTTTTCTTATTTTTTTTCTTTTTTTGTGGTTGTGTAAACAAAAATGTATATTTTTAATTGCTTTGGATTGTGGAATATTTTTCTATTCACAGTTTTTTTTGCCTTTTTCATTGAGTCTGTTTTCCTTTTTTTTTTTTTTTTTTTTTTTAAATCTTTTGAGGCATATGTTCCCTCGTAAAATTGTCTTGTTTCTTCCATATAAGCTCCATCCCATCTTGATTCTTCAATTGATTTTATTCGAATGGTTCCCATACAATGATACTTGCCGGCCAAGGTAGACATAGTCTTTGACTTCTTCTTGTTCTATTCCATGTATTTTGATATTTGCTGAATTGATACATTTATTTAACATCACTTTGGTCTTGCTGTGATTCATATGGAGGCCCACCTTCTTACTTTCTTCAGAAGGTTCTCTGATTTATTGCTGGAGGTCTCCTGGACCTTTGGCAAAAATAACAACACCATCTACAAAAAGTATTCACCATTAATTTGATTCCTGTTTCCTCCCATTTTAATGTCCTGAACAATTCTTCAAGTGTTGCAGTGAAAAGCTTTGGTGACATGGTGTCTCCCTGCCGCACTCCCTCGCTAATCCTGGTGACATGGTGTCTCCCTGCTGCACTCCCTCGCTGATCCTGGTGACATGGTGTCTCCCTGCTGCACTCCCTCGCTGATCCTGGTGGCATGGTGTCTCCCTGCCGCACTCCCTCGCTGATACTGGTGACGTGTCTCCCTGTCGCACTCCCTCGCTGATCCTGGTGACATGGTGTCTCTCTGCTGCACTCCCTCACTGATCCTGGTGACATGGTGTCTCCCTGCCGCACTCCCTCACTGATCCTGGTGACATGATGTCTCCCTGCCGCACTTCCTCGCTGATCCTGGTTACATGGTGTCTCTCTGCCGCACTCCCATGCTGATCCTTATCTTGTATCTTCATGCAATCTAATGGTTTATGTGGCATTCTCATAAATGTTCCTTATAATATCAATGTATGCTTCTACAAGGCTTTGTCTTCCTAGTGTCTCCCTGTTGCACTCCCTCGCTGATCTTGGTGACATGGTGTCTCTCTGCCGCACTCCCATGCTGATCCTTATCTTGTATCTTCATGCAATCTAATGGTTTATGTGGCATTCTCATAAATGTTCCTTATAATATCAATGTATGCTTCTACAAGGCTTTGTCTTCCTAGTGTCTCCCTGTCGCACTCCCTCGCTGATCCTGGTGACATGGTGTCTCTCTGCTGCACTCCCTCACTGATCCTGGTGACATGATGTCTCCCTGCCGCACTTCCTCGCTGATCCTGGTTACTGTACATGGTGTCTCTCTGCCGCACTCCCATGCTGATCCTTATCTTGTATCTTCATGCAATCTAATGGTTTATGTGGCATTCTCATAAATGTTCCTTATAATATCAATGTACGCTTCTACAAGGCTTTGTCTTCCTAATGCATTTAAAATCGCTGCGGTGTTGACAGAATCAAATACTTTTTCGTTATCTATTAATTCTCAACTGAGTGGCAGATCATATTCATTACTTCGGGAAATCACTTCTTCTATGACTTGGATGTGGCCCATTGTGTTTTATCCACTGCAAAATCTTACTTGTTCAGGGTCTGTTGCAGCCAATTAGTATCTTCGTAAACATCTTGTACAGTAAGTGATTGGAAGTAGACTAATTGTCTACAGTTTTTGAGGACTTTTTTGCAGCATGTAAAGAGATTTGCAAGAATCTACTCTACTTCTTCCCCACCTTCTTTCCAGATTTGTGTGTGTGTATGTATGTATGTATATATATATAAATTATTTTAGCAATACATCTCTCCTGGGAGTGGTATGAGATGAGGGGTATAATGTGGCTATCCTTATTCTCAGCTGCCAAGATAAGAACATTTTAATTAGAACACATCGACACTAGATGTGTGGACAAGCAAGCCAGTATAGAGTCCAATATTTATTTCTAAAACCTGCATGAGATAGGAAAAGGGTCGGTATATATTCCACTTCAGCTGTTCCTGGAAAGAACAGATCCCTAACTAATTAAGACCTAGACCCCACATAAAGTGGCTATAACTCTGTTTCTGGAATGAGCCTCCCTTTATGAAAGAATCTGGCCTGAGTGAAGGCCGTTCTTAGGTTTACAGCTATTTTACGGTTTGGAATTTTGTTTTTATAAAAATTTATTAAAATATTCAGATGTATTATTTGGTAGGTTCTTTGAATGATTCAGTATGTTGAGATGTGGATCTCTGATGGCTTTTTCACAGATTACTTTTATGCCAGGGATAAAAGAACACAGCATTGAGCACAGTGATGTGTTAAAACTACAAATGTCCTGGGGAAAATAAATGGAGGAGGATGAAAAACTCCACTGAAATGTGCAGGAAGAGACCAGCTTCAGGTCATGCTGTGAGGGACCTGCCTCTGCTCCATCTGCTCATGCCACTGCTGCTATGCATGCTGCAAATATGTTGATTTCAATGTTCATGTCTTGGTGACATGGTTGACACTTAGCAAAGTGACAAGACAACTGACTTCCTCTCAATTCTCAGATAATGACAAAAGAGAAAAACAAGACTCATCAGGACCTATTGCCAGCTAAGATAACACCATATATCATACAGTAGGTGAAGTGGTAGAAATCCTGCCATGTTCAGACTGAGTTTGTGGCATGTGTGACCCCTCTAAAGACATACTGTATTTCATCTAAAAGTTTACAAAATAATAGTTTGTTTCCCTAAGAAACGTCCATAACCCATATGTTCTGAAACAGTCTTTATTCATTTGAAGGAGAATATAGTTAAATATGTTAAACTCCAAGACCGACGTTCCAGTTATAAAAATTTAAATTAAAAAAAGATCCATTTAGAATAATGTATGTGTATGAAACTACTTACACCCACTGTGGTTGTGCCTTCCTTGATGGTGGAAGAGGTTGTTTAGAGCAATGTGCTAGTTTAGGGGAGAAATCATTTACACAATATAATTATATGTATTAATGCCACGGTTTCACATTGTATGTGGTCATTACATTGTAGCCAAGTTGGCACTTTTTAACATACACTAGTGCAGGGGTGGCCAATTCCAGCCCCCAAGAGCTACCATCAGGTCAAGTTTTCAGGATATCCCTGCTTCAGCACAGGTTGCTCACTTTTGGACTGAGTCATTGATTAAGCCACCTGTGCTGGAGCTGGAATATTCTTAAAACCTGGCCTGTTGGTAGCTCTTGATGACAAGAGTTTGACACCCATGTGTCAATATATCAGGGTACTGTACTTTGTATCCCAAAAAGTCAACCCCATTACTTCTGTACAATGACAGTTCAGTCATTTTAAAAATGCTCAAAAGTCTAAAGATGATAAATCATATATCCAAAGGGTGCACCAGCTTACAAAGAAAATAGAGGAATCTTTGTATCACTCATGAAACTGATCTTGGTCTCTCTTTAACCTCTGCTAGAGCAAGTTCGCTTTTCTAGCAGTGGAAATCTTGAGAGGACATTGACTTAGTCTCATCTGCAGACTTGCTGGCTAGGCTGAATCATTTATACAAGAGTAAAAAGATGCAAGGACATTGTAAGGCACAATACAAGCAAAATAATATACAATGACATGGCTGGATAGCAAAGGCACAATTGACAAATGAATTGCATTAAACAAAAATAACGGAAGTAGATGCTCAAAGGATTTCAAGCTTAAGGTCACAGAAATGTTCCAGGCAGAAGGTAATGAGTCATTTTTCTGAAATACAGCAACAATAGCATTCCAAAGTGGCACATACAGGATTGGGAGGGATGTCCCAATTTATTTTCAGTCCATCTGTAGTTGAAAAGCTCCTTGGTTTTCGTTTTGAATTTTAAGGACAGTCATGTTGATGTAATGTCCCCCCAAAAAGCAGGCGTATAATCTTCAACCCTTTCAGTACTGGAAAGATAAGCAATGGATTGCTTCTAAAGTCACTCCTCACTCAAAGATGCAGGACCCATTTTACCAAGTTAAAAAAAAAATAACAATAATACATAAATAATAAAGTACTTAATTGATATACAATATGTGAATGCTTGCTGTGTGAGTAACACGTGTTATCAGGTGCATGTATGCATTCTTTGTTGCTATTCGGATTTGATGCTGCGTGTTAATGGATTAGAAAGAAAAGTGAAGTACAATGTGAAGCTATTCAGTGATGAGGCTCACATCTGGCCAGCACTATAGTAAGTCTCCCAGATGTAAGGAGCCTCATACACAGTGCTGCACACAGCAGGGGTGGCTTGATGTCTGGGAGGCGGTGTAAGGAAGCCTGACGCCCAGATTGGGGGCGTTTGTGTGTCTTGTTGTGTTTTTTGTAATAACACGGCAAAGTTAACCTCCGGCTCTGCTTTTCCCTCCTCCAGGCTGGCACCGGACAGCGGCAACAAGAGCGGGGTCATCTTAGACATCACCTCCCTAAAAATGAACGAGCTGGAGACCGAGGTCCCGCCGCTGCCCCCCAGGTACCGATTCAGGGATCTGCTGCTGGGGGATCAGACCTTCCAGAACGACGACAGGTAAGAGGCTGAGATTGTGCGCTGTGTGAGAGGCTGAGCTGGAGCTGTCCGCGGTGCTGAACACGCACAGCTCGCCTTGCCTCTGACATTGTACCTTCATTGTTCTGCACAAGGGAAGGGGAGTGTGGGGGAAGACACCGTCAGAACCAGCAGGGGGAATGGGCTCTTACTGTACAGCCTGAAGACCCAGCGCAAGTATAGGGTCAGCACTGCTCTATCCTGTGGCCAAGGGTGATGTGGGAGACTCCTCGTGACCTTGTCTTTAGACAGGATAATGGTGATGAGCTCTTCCAGGCAGAGTTTGTTGTAATTATTTTGAGCACACTCTGCAATGTAATGCAGTATAATATAGATACGGTATGATGATAATCATTATAATAATAATAATAATAATAATAATAATAATAATATTTGTATAGCCTTTTTGGATCATTTAAAAATACTGCATGTTTTCTTCTGACTGCTCCATGGACCTAAAAATGCAAGTACTATGGGTACATTTTCAGGCCTCTTTTGCAAACTTGATATACTAAGCAATGTGACTGCAAAATATTTTTTAAAAACTCCTAAACATTGGTTTATGTACAATGAGAACCTTTTACATGCATTCCCCAGAAGATCCTCCAAGTTCTTCCATGCTGTTTCACTTATTCCACCCAGGCCATTTCCAATGTAAATGTATTCTAATCTTACGTATTATGGAAATTAACTTTGTTGATATATAAAGTGGGCTTCTGCATGTTGATTAAATACCAAAACTCTCACTGACCCACAACCCTGTAGAAACTGCCATGCACACCAGAACATAAACATTTACTGATTTGATTTTATCCCAGAGATGACTGAATGAATGGAAAACAAACTAAAACCCTGCACAGCTCCCAAATTGGCTTGACATTTATTAGGGACATTCTATATTTTGATCCTAAGCCTTTTAACAAAGGAGTAATTTAGTTGCATATTTTGATCAACAAATGATTGAAGTCTGCTAGCCCTGTCAAGTTAAACTCCATTTAAGCAGGCACCTACACTAAATGCATAATATTTCTCACTGTCTTGTGGACCTACACATCAGGAGTCTGACTGAATAAATGTCTGTATGGTATAACTGAAGAGCATTGTATAATTGAAAAGTGCAGTATAAAATCCAACTTATTATTAGCTGCACAGGATGACCCATCTATAACTGAATGAGAATGTATGAGTTAATACCTTATTGGTATGGGGGTAGATTTTCTATTTGTATCTCTCAGTAGATTACTATACTTTATATTATTTAAAGTGATGTTGTTTTTCAGCTGCTACGTAAGTTATGCTAATGGTCAGAATACTGTTTTATTGCCTTATAGTTGGGTTAGGTAATATTTACTGTGCAGTGCTAGAAGGTACACATGGTTACATTGCTGCTATTTGTTCTTAGCAATATTTATATAATTGGCATAAAATGGCATAAAGTAGGTTTTAATGCTATGGTTTGGGAAATTGTAATGTGTTTGGTGTAGAGGTTCCACTTTGTTAACTTAGCAACAATATACAATAATTGCAGAATAAAATGTGAAATATAAAATGAGTGTAAATAACTAATGGGAAATTATTCTTCATTGTGGCATTTTATTAATTATTGCATTTATTGATTTACTTAGAAGACATCCATGGTTGTTTATCACCATGCACAACAGTAAAATGTCAATTATATGTCTAGTTTTAATCCCTTTGCTCTGCAGTTCGTTGCTGGCCCCTCTGGCAATAAAAGGGTTACTTTCACTTCAAATGTTGGTGCATGTAATAGTCTTAACACAAGTTTTATATGTAGGAGCTGTATACACAGTATTACACTACCAATACGGCTTTCTTTCACGTGTACAATACATGTGTGAGAGTAAATGCATTAGAAATAATATTGCCTGGGTGGAGCAATCTTATTGCTATTTCCTTATAATAATACTTCTTAGAAACAGTACGATGCTGTGTGCATCTTGTATACCAATGCATTGGCCCATGGCATTAAGATTACTGATATTTGGCTGAACTTTAACAGCACAAATATACTGTATGCCGCAAATACTGCTTTGCACCAAGAAATACATTTTGAGGCCATTTACATATTTTCTAAAAGTACACACAATGCCTTTGACAAATATATTTCTTAATTTTAAAGGCGAAGACAGGGAAGGTTAGGATGGCGGTGCAGCTGCCTTGAAAGTGGAAGTGAAGACCAGACTGCTAACTCCAAGGTACAAAAAGATTTATTGGAGGCACATTAAAAGTAGCAAGAGCAACCTCTTACGCGTTTCGTGCGTTGCATTGCACAAAACGCATAAGAGGTTGCTCTTGCTACTTTTAATGTGCCTCCAATAAATATTTCTGTACCTTGGAGTTAGCAGTCAGGTCTTCACTTCCCCTTTCAAGACAGCTGCACCGTCCTAACCTTCCCTGTCTTCATATTGAATCTAAACAAGGAATAGGATGATCGATATCAGCGCTGCTCCGGTGGATATCAGACTCTGCAGGTAAGGTAAAAACAATTTACTGAAACTACATAAAACAGATACTAGGGAACATAACAAAAAGGCCTCCTCCCACACGTTTCGGGCGAGTTTACCCTTTCTCAAGGAGTGTTACACTCCTTGAGAAAGGACGAACTCGCCCGAAATGCATGGGAGGAGGCCTTTTTATTATGTTCCCTAGTATCCATTTTATGTAGTTTCAATAAATTGTTTTTACCTTACCTGGTGAGTCTGATATCCACCGGAGCAGCGGTGATATCGATCATCCTATTCCTTGTTTCCATTTTCGATTGCGGTCGCACAGGAAGTGTGTCATTCACCCCTCCTGGGGAACACACAGCTGGGAGCAGCAGAGGGGACGGACCATTGTGAGTTACCAGTACTCTATCCGTGGGCTGCTGCATCTGCAGCCGCTGGCCCCACATGGGAGGCGGGTCTGCAAGTGGCCCTTACCCCGCATCTCCATAAGGCTATTTTCCTGCTCCATACATCTCTTCATTAAGCTGGACAGCTGTGGGGGTCATCCTGGAGTGGACAGACGGTCTCCTTCGGCATCTTCATATTGAATCTACCTGGTAGGAGAACGCCGACAGCACCCGGAGTCCCACAGGGCAATGAGTGAGTAACCATTTCATGGACATTACTTATATACTGGCTTTGTGTTTAGCTACATGCTACAAGCTACAACAACACCTTTGCAAAGTTCATACAAGTTCTACCTGATACAAGGCTATTGAACAAGCATAGAAAGTGGTGTTTTCAAGTGGTTTACAATGAGGGACATTACTCCAATGGGTTAATTAAGCTGTTTTTGGAAAGAAGGACCAAGAATCATTTGTGTGTTCTACATTATACACCCATATACATGGACATAACTGGTTAGCATCGCAGGGGGTTCATTCTCCAAATCTTTCTTAATTTTAAATGCTGTTGCCAAAGGTGTAAGTGTACTAACTCAGTTTATTGTTGATGTTAAATTATTCCTAAATAAAACATGATCTTGTGTAAATACACAAATATATTTAATACATAGCTGTGCAGATGATCCAATGAAACCCTAAAATAGCAAGCAAATAGAGGAAAAGAGAAATTCCTGCAGCAGAATTTACATCATTTCAATATTTTTTTGCTAAAATGCATTCAGTTTTCAACTCATTTGGGATTAGATTTTTCATCTTGTTGAAAAGACTGATTTGGAGTTGGTAGCTCGAACAGAAAAGTCAAAATGCCCGACTCTCTAAATCTACAGAGATTATTCTCTCAAAAACAGGCTTGTGCTTTCATATATCCCAGTTAGTATGCTAAATTACAGAATCTCATAAATTACCATTATTGAAAATAATCCAAATTTATATCCAGCCGGGATCAAATTTCCCATGCTAGTTTGATGTAGGAGCATTACAAATTCTGCCAGTGATGTGAAAATAATTGTTCTTGGCCCAGTATAATGACTTTTTTTTAGACACATTTCCTATAAGTCCACATTTTGTAAAAACAACACGCTAAATGACTGCATAGATCAGGGCTCTTCACTGGCGACCTGCAGGGTTTTGATGTGGCCCTTGGACTCTCAGCTGCCCAAGCAACTATTATGAAATTGGCAAGAGCAAAGTGGAAGTTATTACACTAAAACTCACAAGTAAGTTAAGGTAATGTAAATATATATGGTACATGTTATACCGGCTGGCAAAATGTAGAAATTTTAACATTTTCAAGTTTTTAAATGTATCTAATATTACATTATAATAAGGTAGTGTGTGGCCCTTCTATTCCTAAATATCTTCTGGTCTGGCCCCTTTGGAGAACTGGTAGAAGAAGAGCCTCCACATAGACCAGGTGTTCTCAACTCCAGCCATCAAGACCCCCCAGGTTTTCAGGATATCCCTGCTTCGGCACAGGTGGCTCAATCAGTGGCTCAGTCTTTGACTGAGCCACTGTTTGAACCACCTGTACTGAAGCAGGCATATCCTGATAACTTGACCTGTTGGAGGTCTCTAGGACTGGACATCGAGAACCTCTGACATAGACTAATGAGATGCAACCAATATGTAAATGTTTATCCTACAATCACACACCCAATACATTGGATGTGTTGATTTTCTTATCTATAGTTTAGAACTACTGATCATTTAACATTAATATTTTATGAACATACGGCATATCAAACATACTTAAGAACTTCTGGTTGAACAGGCTACTTAAAGAGTTTTAAATTATTGTACAAGAAGGTTAAACAACATTAGTATATAAAGGAGAACTTCATGAACTGTCTTCCACTGCTTGTCACTAACTTATCAACCTTGGTTTGTGTAATATTTTCATATTAACCATTCTACCTATCTAAAATGAGTATATGACCAAGTGTGTAAGAAATGTTAATAGAGATAACACAATATGTAGTATGATTAATACTAACTTGCTCTGTATGTGATTTGTATTTATATTTCATCATGAACTATATGTTATGGTTCTTTGCATCATATTGAAGGATTTTCATAGGCCAGGCAAAACAAACAGTCAGAATATAGAGAGAGAACTCAGAACATTGGCTGTTTGATTATGATAATCTATAGTATAATATGTATGTGCAGCCTACTATGGAAGAAAGGTGACATATTTCATTATATTAAATAATAAGACCAGTCTTTTTTTTTCTCCCAATCTAGAGATAGATGTAGAGGTGGAACAGAGCAGTGTAAATAGTTATATTGATAGAGATGTATCTATGCAGACAGGTGCTTGAATCATTTTTTATTTACCTGGAAATAGAACCGCAATGGGAATGTGACGAATCAATACACGGTACGATTGTACCTACTCAGTTCTACGCTGAAAATTATTTTATCTGTAGCTCATAAGTGCTAGTTTTTAATAAAGCATATTGTAGTGGTAAACCTTGTGGTGGGTGTCATTTCCTTCAAGGGTAATGGGATATTAGCTGTATGTTTGATATTTATTGAGCATATGAGCACAATTACCGTACTGTGTAATGGAGCAGTAACAGTAATTTGCTGCTGATGGGTGCATATCAAGGGAACTAATGAACCACAGCAATATTAGAACAAGCATTATTTCCTCAGGTCTTATCTTTAATTTACTGGGCTAAAGTGACCAAAATTGTTGGGTCAGAAAAAAACAAATATCAGCTAATAATGGAATCAAAGGTAACTTTTCCCACGTGTTTAATTAATGTGGATCCTTTCAACAGTAATTATATGCACATTGCATCTGCGATACAGATGTTTTCTGAACGGATACAATCAACTCTGAGCTATCACGCTATTGATTTAACACTGTAATGCAGAGTTGTAACACTCTAAATCCTCATTGTAATGCAATTGATATACTGTACCTAGAGATGAGCCGATTAGTAATCATGTCATAGAATACGCAGATATGTTGAGTTATTCTGCTTAAGCAAACCTCTTGTCACACGTAAAACATGGAATATAACGTGATATCATTGTAATCAGTGGCGTACGTGAAATAATGTAATATTTTGCGTTACACATGAACTGTGAACATTCCATTTGCATGTATTCTACATGGGGTACACTTTCACACTATCCCTCTGTATTAACATACCAACAAAGGGGTACTTGTAGGGTTAATCTCTCATACCACAAAGCCTTTCTTTCAAACAACAGCCTTGATCCATAAAATACAATAACAAACCTGCATTTTTCTCTGTTACAGAAGCCGTCATAAACATTATTCTGCCGTTTCTAAATCCTTTCATGGTTTCAGAGCGCATGGTCCCCTATAATCCTACTATTTATCAAGCACACCTTACTCCCAATTTTGCCTTTTATTTTCCTATGAATTATAAATTGAAAAGAGCATATACTTGAAAGAAAAATGTAACTTTTTATCATGCTACTTGAATTTTAATTTCCAGTTCTATCCTCTCCGCTAACTACACTCCTATTTACAAACAAGGAAAAGGGTTAGAGTAATTGGCTGCTAGCGCCTGCTTCTTACTGTATGGCCTAAAGGGGATATTTACTAACACGTGTTTTTAGCTTTCACACCTACATGCGGACTTTTTTTAAAACTTAATTATTGTAATCACTGCGCTTGTCCCTAATGCATCTTGCACTTTGTAAATACAAGCTTACCTTTAATTGATTGCAGGAAAGTAGTGTGATCGCAAGCAATCCAATTATTAGCCTGTGTAGTTACATAGTAGATGAGGTTGAAAAAATACCTATATCCATCAAGTTCAATTTCTATGTTAAATTTAGACGACAAATACTTATCCTATATTTGTATTTTAAATATTTTGATCAAGAGGAAGGCATACGAAAAACCGCCGTGAAATATCATCCAATGATATCTCATAAGGGGAAAACATAACTTCCTTCCTGACTCCAGTAACAGCAATCATATTTCTGCCTGGATTAACATCCTTCCCATGTTTACTTATTTGGTATATCCCTGTATTCCCTTTCTAAAAAGATGTCCAACCTTTTTTTGAACATATCTATTGTATCTGCCATCACAGTCTCCATGGGTCATGAATTCCACATTTTAATTGCCCTTACTGTAAAGAACCCTTTTCTTTGTTGCTGGTAAAAATCTCCTTTCCTCCAACCTTAAGGGATGAGACTTTGTTGTTTTTACTGCCCTTGGGATGAATAGTTATTTTGAAAGCTCCTTGTATTGTCCAGAATATATTTGTATATAGTTATCATATCCCCTCTTGGACGCCTTTTTTCTAATGTACACAAATCTAATTTAGCTAGCCTCTCCTCATAAGTCAGATTTTCCATCCCCTTTATTAATTTGGTGACTCTTCTCTGCATGTTTTCTAGTTCCATAATGTATTGTTTATGGAGTGGTGCCCAAAACTGTATTCCATATTCAGGGCGTGGTCTTACTAATTCTTTATACAGTGGCATAATTATGCATACTTCCCTTCCATCCGTACCAAGTTTAATGCAAGATCATTTCTTATTTGCCTTTGCAGCTACTGCCTGACATTGGGCACTATTGCTAAACCTGCTGTCTACAAGCACTCCTAATATGTTTTTTTTTTTTTAATCATTTATTTAAAATGAGACCATGTTATGGTCACTGTTTCCTAAGTGTTCCCTGATTTGAATATCTGTTATTACTTCTACAGTTTGATCTAACCAAATCCAGTATTGTCCCTCAATATTTTGGGTCATACAATTATCTTTTAGCACCCCTAAAAAACGGTTTCCTTTAGTTATAATGCTAATCTCATTGCTCCAGTCTGTGTCCGGAGGATTCAAATCGCCCATTCTGAAAATATGACCTCGTTTTGCTGCCTTCTGCATTTGCAAAAGTATTTTGGCTTCCTGAATCTCAGATATCTGGGGGTTTATAACATGTCCCTACAAACATTTTGTACTTTTACCTCTGCTGCTAATTGTTATTCACAAAAACTCTACATTTGCATCAGTCCCTTCCTAATCATCTTCCCTAATAGTAGGATTTAACATATAATCATTCCCCACCTCCTCTTCTAAGTTTCTGCTCAATCCCTCCAAAAAGGCAATAACCCTCTAAATGAACTGCCAAGTCATGAGTTTCATCCCACCATGTTTCAGTAATGCTTCTGAAATCATATTGCTCACTTTTAGCTATTAATTCAAGATCCCCCATTGTATCTGTCAGGCTTCTTGCATTAGCACCAGTCTGTGCTATTGTTACAGTATCTTACCTGCTCCTGCTTTTCTACTCCCATTGGATTTAGTCTTTAGAAGTTTACTAGTATTATCTGTATTTAATATGGGTGCCTCCCTGCTTGCAAAACTTTGCATGCATACCATGGGGACCCTAGGGATGTGCACCTGTGGGTTATTTTGGATTTTTTCCCTCTTGTTTTTAACTGCTCTGCCTCCGATTGGGGTTTCACTCTCCGCGAGGCCATTGATTGGCCTTTGCTTTGCAGGGAGGAAAGTGATTTGTTACCGCGCTGAGCTGGAGGTATCCTGAACATTCCTTAGGGGGAAGAGCGTAGGCCACGGGAGAGGGGGGGGGGGGTGTAAGAGATAGGGGGGAGAGGTAGGGGTGTAAGAGGAAGGGGGGAGGTGTAAGAAAGGGAGGAGGGAGACGTGGGAGTGTAAGAAAGGGAGGGGGAGTGAAAGAGGGGAAGAATGACAGATACAGAGGGGGAGAGAAATACATGGAGGGAGGATGAGAGGTGGGGTGTAAGAGAGGGAGGGGGTGAAAGAGGGAGGAGATGTGGGGTTGTAGGAGGGGGAGAGATGGGGGTGTAAGAGAGGCATGTCACTGATGGTGCGTGAGTGTCACTGATGGAGTGTGTCAGTGAACAGGGTGGATGTCACTAATTTGGGATGGGGGTCTCTGTGACGTGGGGTTGTGGTGGGAGTCTCAGTGACTGGGGATGAGGGTGGTGGTCTCAGTGACTGGGGGTTGGAGTAACAGTGACTGGGGGTTGGCATTGAGTCTCAGTGACTGGGGGTTGGGGTTGAGTCTCAGTGACTGGCGGTTGGGGTGGAGGTCTCAGTGACTGGGGGTTGGGGTGGGAGTCTCGGTGACTGGGGGTTGGGGTTGGAGTCTCAGTGACTGGCGGTTGGGGTGGGGGTCTCAGTGACTGGGGGTTCAGTCTCAGTGACTGGCGGTTGGGGTGGGGGTCTCAGTGACTGGGGGTTGAGTCTCAGTGACTGGGGGTTGGGGTGGGAGTCTCGGTGACTGGGGGTTAGGAGTCTCAGTGACTGGGGGTTGAGTCTCAGTGACTGGGGGTTGGGGTGGGGGTCTCAGTGACTGGGGGTTCAGTCTCAGTGACTGGCGGTTGGGGTGGGAGTCTCAGTGACTGGGGGTTGGAGTTGAGTCTCGGTGACTGGCGGTTGGAGTGGGGGTCTCAGTGACTGGGGGTTCAGTCTCAGTGACTGGGGGTTGGGGTGGGGGTCTCAGTGACTGGGGGTTCAGTCTCAGTGACTGGCGGTTGGGTTGGGAGTCTCAGTGACTGGGGGTTGGGGTTGAGTCTCAGTGACTGGGGATGAGGGTGGTGGTCTCAGTGACTGGGGGTTGGAGTAACAGTGACTGGGGGTTGGGGTTGAGTCTCAGTGACTGGGGGTTGGGGTGGGGGTCTCAGTGACTGGGGGTTCAGTCTCAGTGACTGGCGGTTGGGGTGGGGGTCTCAGTGACTGGGGGTTGAGTCTCAGTGACTGGGGGTTGGGGTGGGAGTCTCGGTGACTGGGGGTTGGGAGTCTCAGTGACTGGGGGTAGGGGTGGTAGTCTCAGAGTCACAATTTCAAGTGTGCAATGGAAAAGAAGGCCCTGCATGTTGTGATTTGCTACAATTGTTTAGGTTTTTTTTTTTAAAACACAAAGCTATGGCTGGCATTCACTCAGTCATAGTACAAAAACAAATCTCATTTGCAAGCTATCCATCTCATCGTTGAAGCAGGCAAATTACTTTATTTACAAAGCATTTAAATCATGTTGTGTGTCTGAAGGTGTCTTGTAACATAACACAGTTTAGTAAATATGTGCCCATGTGTTTTTCTACAGTACTTTCATCCCTATTCTATAATAGATGTTATTTATTATGAAGTTACAGAGCTCATTTTTCTTTATTTAATGACATCATGACATGAGATAAAGGTCATTTTCTGTTTACAAGTCAATTTTTTTTTGTTTTATGGGAAAGTGGTGATTTAATGCATTAATGATGGTCATGGTTTTTCCGCATCTTAATATCCCTGTTCTGCTTTTGTGGATTCAGATTAATATGCATTGTATGGTGTTAAAGGTTTCCAGTTTTATGACTGATACTGTACATTCTTCAGGCAAATACCCTGGCATTGTAAGGAACCCCAACCAGCTCTAATAGCGCGTCTGACATCAGATGCATTGTAAGGAACCCCAACCCTCTCTAATAGCACATCTGGGGATCAGATACATTTGAACTTCTTCTGTATTTTGGAACATTTTCTAATGACCTGAAATTTGCATGGAACGCTTTACCGATGCCCAGGGTAATGGAGATAGTATCTTCAGAAAATGCGCCAGGAGTCCATGTTTAACCTCTGCTTTGTCTCACTCCCCTTTCAAGAAAGAGTTGGTAATAAACTAGGTAACCGCTCCTTACGGCGTCACACACACGTCTTGATGAGCAGACAATATTTCATGCAGGACTTGTTGGTTAAGTGGTTAGAACATAAACGAGTTTGTAACTTTTTTAATTTAATGCCAAAGGTGCATTTTTCTTCTCTGTTAAATGATGATAAGAAATCCATACTGTGGTACTTTTACACAGCATCAGTAGATAATATGGGATAAGCGACTTGTTGTACATTACATTCTGAATTTATGACAAGACATTGCAAAAAGCCTTGCAATCTTTAAAATGCTCACAGATTCTGCATGTAACCCTTAAGGTTGCTGGATATTCAGATATAGAGCAATATATTGGAAAACAAGCAAAAAAATAAAAAAAGATGCCTGTACTGTGTCAAACATCAGGCTCGCCGATTCCTTTTGTACGGCCCACATCTGTTGGCATCTTTACCAGGAGATGGGGGATAGCCGGTGTGGGGGAGGGGGCTTGACTGCAGGAGTAACTATTGTGAGGCTTGCCGGGCCAATGGTAGTGACCGGCTAGCCTGCGACTGGGATCCTGCTACTGTGACCATGTGTCTCCTCCTCACCCGCTCTGCCCCGTCTCTCCTCCTCACCCGCTCTGCCCCCGTCTCCTCCTCACCCGCTCTGCCCCCGTCTCTCCTCCTCACCCGCTCTGCTCCCGTCTCTCCTCACCTGCTCTGCTCCCGTCTCTCCTCCTCACCCGCTCTGCTCCCGTCTCTCCTCCTCACCCGCTCTGCCCCCGTCTCTCCTCCTCACCCGCTCTGCCCCCGTCTCTCCTCCTCACCCGCTCTGCTCCCGTCTCTCCTCCTCACCCGCTCTGCTCCCGTCTCTCCTCCTCACCCGCTCTGCTCCCGTCTCTCCTCCTCACCCGCTCTGCTCCCATCTCTCCTCCTCACCCGCTCTGCTCCCGTGTCTCCTCCTCACCCGCTCTGCTCCCGTCTCTCCTCACCCGCTCTGCTCCCGTCTCTCCTCATCACCCGCTCTGCCCCCGTCTCTCCTCCTCACCCGCTCTGCTCCCGTTTCTCCTCCTCACCCGCTCTGCTCCCGTTTCTCCTCCTCACCCGCTCTGCTCCCGTTTCTCCTCCTCACCCGCTCTGCTCCCGTCTCTCCTCATCAGCCGCTCTGCTCCCGTCTCTCCTCCTCACCCGCTCTGCTCCCCTCTCTCCTCCTCACCCGCTCTGCTCCCCTCTCTCCTCCTCACCCTCTCTGCTCCCGTCTCTCCTCCTCACCCGCTCTGCTCCCGTCTCTCCTCACTCGCTCTGCTCCCGTCTCTCCTCCTCACCCGCTCTGCTCCCGTCTCTCCTCCTCACGCGCTCTGCTCCCGTCCCTCCTCCTCACCTGCTCTGCACCCGTCCCCCAGAAGGGGAGCATGTGGGGGAATAGCTGGAGAGGAGGGGAGCATACGGGGGAGAAGCTGGAGAGGAGGGAGCATGCGGGGGAGAAGCTGGAGAGAATGGAGCATGAGGGGGAGAAGTAGGGAGAGGAGGGGAGCATGAGGGGGAGTAGCAGGGAGAGCAGGGGAGCATGAGGGGGAGAAGCTGGAGAGGAGGTGAGCATGAGGGGGAGAAGCTAGCATATTTAAAAAATGTATGGTAAGTATGGCCCAAATTAAGAACAATGAATTCTGTTCAGGCTACTCATATGAAGCGAGTTTGACACCCCTGAATTACAGTTTCGGTGCATTAGTGCCTATTCGCACTAACACACTCAGAATTCATTTGCTGGCAAACATATCTTTGTGTTTGGTACGCCAGTCCTGTTACATTGTACCCGTGCTTATGATCACGCCTTATTAAATTACCTTCATATTAATATATTTCATCAAAGCTTCTAATTGCATTGTTTACCCTTAAAAAACAGCTGTACAGTTTAATCTTATGTAGTTCTTATTTTTGCCCGGGTTGAAACATTTTAGTACCAGAACATGTTCAGTTGTGTGCCTGATGTCAGCTGTATATCTGATTGAGTGTCACTCCCCCTCCCAGCACAAACTGTCCCTTAAATATGCACAGCTGCTGTAGTTAAAGGTATTCCCAGTAGAGAGGAATAGCAGAGATAGCACAATCATAGGTACTGTAGCTGCATACTATTTACGTGTTATTCTGTGCATGGCCTCGGGGATTTTATCATCTGTCCCAGAAATTTGACTGCTGTCACTTTTCATCTCACTGGGTTTCAGATATACCGCAGTGACTCATGGACACATGTTTATATAAACACAGAAGATAATAAAACGCGCTCCAAAAAAACCTCTGTTATATAGGTAGTAAAAACACAGGGAAAAATTATAATATACAAGAAATGATCCACAGGTATGTATAACGTCAACAATTATACCTCTGGTGCTAAGAGGCTAGTAATATGAGCCAACAAAGGAAGAGAAAGAACTCCTACAAAAGCACTCGGTATACTAAAAAATAAATACTTTATTACGTGAAGATTAAAATGAACAGTTTCTAAACAATATATTGTAAATACAAATGTAGGATAAGTATCTGTCCTCTAAATGTAGCATAGGTTGAAGTTGATGGACATACTGTAGTGCCGACGATTATTCTAAAACAAATCGGGGACAATCACCAAAAATACCCAGGTACATGCTGCAACATTTCAGTGACATTTCTGCAGACAGACTAATGGCCCATCGGATTAACAGCGGGTGTCCCTGGCAGTCCCATTCAAACTGAATGGGACTGCCAGAAACCCGTGTTGTGTTAATCCGATGGGCCATTAGTCTCTGCAGAAATGTCACTGAAATGTTGCAGCATGTACCTGGGTCTTGTTGGTGATAAACCCAGATTTTCCAAGGCAAGTGTTAGAATACTCGTTGGCGCACCTGTATATCTTTTTTCAACCTTATCTACTACAGTATGTACTATGCGCTATCCTCCTCAATGTGAAAAACTCAATAAACACAGTATATACCCAGAAAATAATAACACACAAAAATAAATGCCTAAATCCTATACTACCTGCAGTACATACTAAGTGGGTCCCTAACTGTAAAGGTCTTAAAAAATATTTAGACCTTGACTGCCCAGTGAAAAAAGCCTGATACAAATGAAAACAGGTGATAGTACATGATATAAACGCTATGAATGCAGAAGGAGATGGCTCTCGAACTGCCGCACGGATCCAACAGCAGGTAATGACAATGATACTCGAGGTGTGTTGCAGCGAATATCACACGAGAGAGAAAATGTTCACATCTTCAGTCATTGGCAGAGTTCAGGAAACCTCCCAAACAGAGTGAGGTGCAGGCGTTCTTCATGAAGGTCGGAGAGGACTTAAACAAAACCTGCCCAATGCGCGTTTCGCCACGGCTTCCGGGGGTTTTGTCGTGTTGTGAGGATGTTGTTTTTAAACTGACCGCTTTAATCTTCATGTAATAAAGTACATATATTTTTGCTATACCCAAGTGCCTTTTTAGGGGTTCTCTCTCTTTCTTTGTTGGCAAATGTTTATATAATATTAATATCCTCCTATTGCTGTGATTTGAAAACATGCTTTTTCCTACTAGAATGTAGAGCTATCATGTCTTCCTCATTAGGACAGAGGCTCCTATTCAAATATGATATTAAATCGCTTACCTGTTCCAGGGAAGACTAATCCCATTTAGGGCCTATAGTCCAATTCAAATCAATAGAAATTTTCAGCCGGAATAGCCATATTGGACTCTATAGAATTACTGCCTTTGTCTCGGGTCTTAGCACCGTGCTGAACATTTTATCATTTTATACGCCTTACCAGTGAGACCAACTATTCTCCTGGTCCCCGTTATAGTTTTTTGTATACTTGTAAAATAATGCTACTACATGGAGACACACTGCTCAACCATAAGACGCAACTATAATAAAAAAAACTAGGTGCAAGGGAAAGGTTACATATAAAGAAGCATTGGTAGTGGTCAGAGGCCACAACAGTCCCTTTTTTTGCACTCTAAGTCAAAATTAGAGAGGAAAATGTAGGTATGGATATACAAATATCCCCCAAATTGGTTGAACACCATCTAAGGTTCAAAGGTAGAACCAGGTGAGGTAAACAGAGCATACCATATCATGTTCAAAATAAAATAATAAAATGCTATTAGGTGAAGCAAATCGACGAAAAAACGTGGGGTAATATATACAGTGAATTGACAAACAGAAAAAAAAGGAGTAAAATCCCCAGAGCTGGGACGACGACAAAGCTGCCTATGGTAACTATACCCTAAAGGTAAGGTAGATATACCTAGACCCTAGATTAATAGTCAAACATTAATATACACAAAAGGGGAAGACCTTGAAAAGGGTCAAATGTGTACCCCGCACCACACCAATAGAAGGAGGATACAAGGATATCCTGTATAATGACAGGAAACGTATACTGCAATAAAGGGGGCAAGGGTGGTGCTGACTGGGAATGTAAACTATGATGAACAGAAGAAGAAAGAAAGCTCCCTATTGTGTCGCACTAGAGAAAACACCCTGAGCTAAATTAACATTTACTATTTATTAATGATTAATTAAAATATATTTATTGCAGCAGTAATATACAATGAACCAAATGAATAAAAACAAATTAAAAGTAAGGGAGGTGTCTGTGTGCTATTTATCAACGACAGTGTTAATGAGAATGGCTATTATATATTATATTGTCCCACCGTTATATAATTATACTAACTATGGTAATAGCCAATGGTAAACAATTGTAGGTCGTCAGATAACTACTCCTAGATAAGTGAGAGTGTTGATGATGGAAGAGGGCTACTGACTCTGTATGTCCATAACCAAGTTTGAATGTAAGGTATTATAGTCCAACCTCTATATACACATATACAGTGTGACCAGACCATCAGGATCAGAAATCACTGAGCCTGTAGGTCTGTCCTGGTGAACAGTTTGACAGATATTAGCCAAATACTCTTATGAGAGAAATAGAGGGACCTAGCCCTCTTAGACCACAATGTATGGGTCTTACACTCAAATGTACACTATGAAGGAAGTAGTTAGAGCGTTGTGCTTCCCATGACGAAGGCTCCGAAACGCTCTAACTGAAAATATAGCACCAGACCTCTCCGATTAGGCTGCGCACCTGGTAGTAGCGTCCTCTATTTCTCTCATAAGAGATATGTGTATATAGAGGTTGGACTATAATACCTCACATTCAAAATTGATTATGGACATACAGAGTCAGTAGCCCTCTTAATAGAACATGGTTATAGCTATGTCAACAAAAGAGTAGACAATGTGAGATGGTAATCTTAATATTCGTAGAAGTTTGATTGTAATATAAATAGTGTTTTTTTTTTTGTTTTTTTTTACTGATAATTTTGTATTAATTTTCTCAACTTGTTAGTGGGAACAGAAGGAAAGGGGGAGGGGGTGAAGGAGCACAGGAGCATCATTGACCAATATACATACAAAATATTTTGTTTACATCATCGACTTTGATGGAACATCAATTATACATTTGAACCAGGGATTTATACAAGATAAATATTCAGGTTAAGCATTAAGGGGCCTATGCAGTAAGCATTCAAAAGCCACTTATCAAGCATTTATCGCCCAAAATGCCTACTGCTAATCAGTAAGCAGTGATAAGCGGGTGATAAAAGACTGAATCGCCCCCCCAAAAATTGCTCATAAAAAAATAATCCCTGAGACAGCGGTGATAAGGCACGTATCAACTCTTTTCGGCATGTTCATAAACTCGCGCAATTCTAGTAGCAGTAATTAGGCTATCAACGCCTATCACCGCTCTAGAATGGTGATTTGATCACAAAAACCTGGCGTGGAGGTGATGGAAACCTGCAGAGAAGCGGCGAGATGGGACTTAGGTACAGGCCCCGTTATTGGGGTGCCGATATCTCCTATGCATTTAAATGTCTGCGTCACGTGACCGTGGGAATAAAATGCATAGGAGATACCGGCACCCCATAACGGGGCCTGTATCTCGGGAAGTAGGGGGTCTCCGAGGCTGAAACCAATGCGGTTCAGCTCAGGAGACCCCCTGCTCTTCTAAACTATTAACAAAATTAAAATGTATACACATAAATTTCGGTTGAAAATTGCACAGGGAGAGACGGCTCTCTCAGAGCAGCTCTCTCTGCAGCAGATACAACTCGCCGGGTAAGGCCTTTTCAGAGGGTCGTTCATCAGATCACCGGCTAATCGCCCGTTTTGTGAATTTTGCTATGACCGGTAATCAAGGCTTTCTGAGTACCGTGATAGCAACGCTCATAAAAACGGTAATTTAAATGGCCCGGTGATTTTTTTTTTAACGAACCTTTAGTGCATAGGCCCCTAAGTCCTTATTACATTTTAATAATGCAAAGTTGAAGTCCACTATTTCCGCCACTATGTGACTGCAAGGATTCGCCCCAAGGTGCGTTTGGGAGTTCCAGAGGAGAATGCGAGCTCGTTAGAGAGGTGGGCGGCCGTCTGATTTAAGACTTTTGTAAATCAGCCAGGGTTGCCACACCCTCTGGAATTGTGGGCATGAGACCCTGAGGACGTCCAGTAGTTTCTCCATGTTAAGGGCGTAATATAAATAGTTTAATATCAATTACCGGTTCATTTAAAAGAAAAAAAAATTCCTATATTCTTATGTGAAACAGCTGACATATGCAGGGATTCATCGAGCTCTGACGCAGCGTACCGCAGCCACTCATGTCAACGGCAGTTGATGCCGGATCGGGTGCGATACCCGGTATAAATAATACATTTCCGCACGTTTGATAATATGGGGAAGGTCACCGTTTAAATTTGACGTCCCTGGCAATCACCAGTTGTCAATTCATTTGCTATGGTACCGGATGGCTTATTAGACCACAGACGGTGTGTCCAGGAAGACTTGGGTAGCCAGATGTATGTTTAGCCTGATGGGTAATTGCCCAATCGGCGTGAAATTTCTCTACAGCCAGTGACGCTCATCATCCAATTACCCTCTACTGTATCAGCACAGTCCCCATTCTCAGGGGAATCACTGCCAACTTAAACAACTCAACCAAATGATCTTATCAGACAAGCAAAACATTTACATTACGCGTCATGTGCTTTGCTTGACGTTTTTAAATACAGTTTAATTCTACATTTTCTAAACTCGTCATTAGGGCGCGTTGGGGCTAATGTATAAAGTGTGTCCGAAAGTCATTTTGTCGTAAAACTGATGCAAAGAAAAGTAGCACCGGCGTGTGCGTCTTGTGCGCCAAATGTATAAACACGGTTTTGATGTAGAAAAAATGATGAGCACACAAGACAGTGCACTCAGTAGAGAATTCACTTAAATGCACACCACTTACATATAAAATATAACCTTTATTGACATTATCGGTAATATATGTTTTATGTAATGTCAATAAAGGTTATATTTTATATGTAAGTGGTGTGCATGTAAGTGAATTCTCTACTGAGTGCACTGTCTTGTGTGCTCATCATTTTTTCTGATTCACTTCAGTTCACACTTTGCACCCACCTGGTAATTATCGATTATTTTTCACTTAATTAGTATGGTTTTCAGTTGATCACTCCCTATCTTCTCCTTTTTTTGCTCCGGTTTTGATGTATGTCCATTTTATTCTCCAAGAAAAGGGGGTGAAATTACAACACAGGATGTTGTCCGTAGCACACATATGTAAATCATATGTTAGTATAAATTACAAGCGTGTGCCTCTTTTGTGCACATTGTCCACCAAGTTTTTCAAGTAGAATGCAAACAATTATTATTACACTAATAAGCACGGACATGACGCGCACCGTACAGTGACTAAGATGTGTGACAGATATCCTGAAAACCTGACCTGTTGGTGGCCCTTGAGGAGTTGGCTACCCCCGGTGTAGACCATGTCACATTATTTTGCGTTCCACTCACTGTGCATCGCTGACATTGAAGAACAAGGTGACATCAGCAGACAAGACGTGGCTTTGATTTACAGCTCAGCCTTAGTGATCTCATCATCAGCATTGTTACCGTTGTTGGCCGAATCAGATGTTCGCTTCCAGCCTGGCAAGACAATCCAGACCCACTTGTCTTAGTACCTTATCTTAATGTGATCTCCTGGTGACATGCCCATCCCTGCACCCTACACTTTTACACCTTGAGACCACCCCTGCATTATGGTTCAATATTGCAAGAGGGACAATGACACTGAACAACATAAAGCTGGCACTTGGTGTAGGAGGAATGACCACTTAGGCTGTGTTAATAGTTAGGGCGACTGCGATGTTGAGCAGCGCCGTAGCAAGTGCATGCAGTCCGTCGCGGGTGCCCATAGTGGGCGCGGCTGCAACGGCGACTTCTGACGTCACGGGGTCGCGATCGCTGGAAGTCAAAGGATCCTCAGCGATCAGCGCGTGACGTCAGCGGCACCGGAGCGTTTCAGCCAATGAGGGCGAACCGCTCACAGCCACGCATCTGCCACGCCCCCCGGTCACCCTCTCTTGTCTCCTGCACTATATAAGCAGGAATCGCTATTACAACAACGACAGTTGACGTCACGCGCTCGCCGTAGCCCCAACTATAAACGCAGCCTAAGGGCTGGGACCTGCTGCGTCCGGCGGCGCGGGCGGCCGCTTGAGCGTTCCCCACCGGCAGGGGAATCCTCCTGAGCAGGTCACAGTCCCCCCTCACTGCACGGCTCACTACGTGCTGTGAGGCGTCAGCCGGCAGGGGATGCAAGAAAATTGAAGCGGTGACGCGTCAGCCCGGGAGCCCAAGGGAGGGGGGGGAGTAACGGGTCCCTCCACTCCCGCCCCCCTCCCGCTCCGGCTCCCGCTCCCTACAGACCGCATATGGCTAAGGCCCCGCTCCCTCAGTCCGCGCGCCCGCCACGGTCTCGGTCTGCAGGACAGGAGGGAGCTGCTGCGGGCTGCTGGAAGGTAAGCAGCTCCCGCTCCCTTCCCCCACAAATGCCCTCACACACGCTGACACTGAGACACACACACACACACCACCCCCTACCTTGTGTAGGAAGCTGTGTAACAGCTCCCACTCCCGCCCCCGCCACTGATAGGCTCATCAGCGCACCACGTGACGCGTCACCACTCGGGATCACAATTTTCTTGCATCCCCTGCCGGCTGAGGCGTCACAGCGCGTAGTGAGCCGTGCGGCGAGGGAGGACTGGGACTGGCTCACAAGGATTCCCCTGCTGGTGGGGAACGCTCGCGCGGCCGCCCGCGCCGCCAGGCGCAGCGAGTCTCAGCCCTATCGCGGTCTGTGTCTGTCAGCGCGCCGCCTGTCTGCAGTGCGGGCGCGCTGACTGAGGGAGCGGGGCCTTAGCCTAAGAGTAAACAAGAGATCATGAACTGGGAGAATAACGGAATAAGATGCTGTATAGAGTGAATGAATCAATCAATGATCAATAACATTATCTGGTCAATTAAAGAGATCCTGGACTTGGGGAATAATGGGGCGAGAAGAGGATTTGGGGGCCTAGTTACTAAGACCGTATTTGAAAAAAATGTTTGCACGTCAACATTTCTGTGCTAAAAGTAACATGCTGGATGCCTGATTTATACAATTGAAAAAAAATAATAGTTCGTAACCTGTGAAGGTTCTTCCCTGGGATAAGAAACCATCTCCATTCAAAGGAATGGGAGTAAATCACAGTATATGAATGTTGGTATATAGCTTTGTTTTGAGCCAACTTTCATCAGAATGTGCAAAAAGTTTGCTGTGGAAAGTAGCTTCTTAAAAACTATTAAAATGAAATGTGATTTATAAAATGTAAAAAAAAAAATGCTGTTTGATTGAATTTGGTTATTTCTTTCTCAATGTGCTAAGCCTCTCGGGAGAAGGGAGATCATCGAATGCTCTGCTGAACCATAACCCATCTAGCACAAGTACTGTATCCTCGTGATAATTACATTACAGATTTACAATATCAGGCTGGGTAAGATAATGCGCACAGTCTGCATAAAAACGGATTCCTACAGAGCCATTAATCTGCCTGTCGCTCGGATACTCAGAGCAGCAGAAGGATGTTTTCTACTGTACCTGAAGACCGATTCAGGTACCATTGTGCCACGGCATACCGTTTATGCTCTAAATGCAGAATGGGAGAGGCCATTTTTAAATCCCCTCTTACAAAAATAAATAAATAAAATAGTTGTAAGCATGTGAATAAAAATGGAGTTTGTCTTTTAAGTTAATTTAAAAATTGTACTTTTTGTGTCCCCCCCCCCACCCCCCCAGTACCAACAAGCATGTAAAGTAAGGGGTACGGTCTATATCAGGGGTGTCAAACTCAGTCTGTTCCTGTTAAATTGGCCAACTTGCACAGATGGGTTAAACAGAAACAACAGGACTGGTGCATACAGCAGTATAAAGTAACAGCAGTCACACAACATATAACTGCAGATGAATAGAAAATAAGCTTAAAGTGAACCCAAGTGGTAAGTTATGGAAGTGCACTAAAACAGTGACATGTAAAATACACTTAGATATCAGACAAGTAATCATGCAAGTAATAAAGGTATATGTAATAAAACAAAAACCTCCCACTCCACCTACAATAGAAAAGCGTCATCTTTTTTTTCTTGCAGATAGTTGTGGAACAGGATAAGGGAGCGGGATACGTTATACGTAAAAAAAAAATAATCAGCAAAAGGGAAAATGTAGAGTAGTAATGCGAATACCAGATGAAAAGATCGTTCTTTTAATCTTCACACATTATACTCACATTGATATGAGTACAGCAAGCATGGCACACTCTGAAAACCAGGGGTATGGATAGAATCCAGTCTTGTCTAGGATGATATCTTGGATTGAGCGCTGTGTGGGTATACTTAAAATAGAAGAGAGGTGAAACCATAGCACAGACTGTCTGATCGCAGTTTATTGGAATATAGGTTAAAAACCCTACAAAATGCGCAAATACAACTAGTGGGAGAGGGAGTGGCTCAGTGAGTAAAGACACTGACTGTCACTGAGAGTTTGAGAGCAGGGGAGCCTGGTTCAATTCCCGGTGTCGTCTCCTTGTGACCTTGGGCAAGTCACTTTATCTCCCTGTGCCTCAGGCACCAAAAACATAGATTGTAAGCTCCATGGGGCAGGGACCTGTGCCTGCAAAATGTCTCTGTAAAGCGCTGCGTACAATCTATTATTATTATTAGTGCAATAAAACAGGGCGCATAGAATACGGTAAAGGAGTGACGTGATCTCACAGCCCCTCTCGCGTGGTTCAGATGAACACTGATGCTGGGCTAGTGCTTCCTATCACGGCCGCTTGGAGACAGCACCTCTGCTCCACAGGGTTCTCTCTGCGATGACCGGGTGTAAACAACTCCACTCTCCTCCTGGATTCAAGGCGTCTCCTGACGAAGTTTGTCTTATCCAGCGAAACGCGTCGAATCCAGGAGGAGAGTGGAGGCTGTTGCACCTGGTCAAATCAGAAAGAACCCGGGTTCTAGGGTGTTCGTGTTGCAATAGCCAAAACCCGAGACAAATGCACCTAGTCAATATGTTGTGAAGCCACTTTCCAGCGCTGGAGAACAGTTCATCTCCATTTGAATAAATGAGACTAACATCTTCTCCAGCGCAGGGAAGAATCTTCATAGTGAAGGGCCAATGTGTGTAGCTGGTATAATTGTGTTGATAGAATGCAGATGTGCCGTTATGCAGGCTTGTGCCAGCAGGGGGAGACTTTGTCCAGGTTTTCCTGCATATTGATGATGACTATAATCTGATGATTGCATTATTTTTTTTGTTTATGTATTTGATATGGTTGAAGTTGAATATTTCCTGATCCCTTCATTTCACCATTTATACTAAAAAAAAATATATGATACACATATATTAGTCTTGAAGACACAGTGATTATTAGTGTGCTGTGAACACAGGCAGTGGAAGGGATGTTTCTGCATATTTAATTACAAATGAAAGCTGGGGGCATCAGTGAGATCACCACTTCTGTATGCATGTGAAAACACCTTCTTCAAATAAAATGGGTCATTAAGCCTTTACAGTGCTTACCGCATGCAAACATATCCTTAAATCAGCCAAGCATTTTATCTTCTTATCTATCTCAATGTCTTGTATAGCGCATACACACAGCCAGCCATGCGCCTACGCGCTTTTTAAAAACTCCAAAAAGGTGGAGCGAAGAACCAAATGGGGTTCGGAAAGGTGTCAAGTCTTGAGCCGTTTTCCAAAAGTGGGACAGTCTTTGATGCTTCTGAGATTGAGAAAGAGACCACTGAGTCTCCACTAGTGCTCAAGCCACAGCACCCAAACAAAGTCAATGCAATTCACATAATCTCGAAAGAGAAACAGAGCTCACCTGTATGTTCATGTGTGCCACATTCATGGATTAAAAACCTTTTCTACGGCATATTATCGTTTGGTGCCCGCTTTTTGTTCCTGTGCTTTCCTGGTTCCCTGCGTCCATCTGGATTAACAAGGAACTCTTTATCTACATTTGATGCTTCTGATATGTATGGGGAGGGCATTCCATTCCCAGGCTCTCTGCACCGTGCAGGGGCACGACCAGCTCGTCTTGTGCGTTTCAATCTGGGGACTTTTGTAAGATGAAGGTTTTTGGAATCGTAGGTTCGAGGTGCGTCGGTGCAACCTACATTTTATTTGAAGGGGATCTTGTGTCATGGAGCGCCCGGTGTAACAGTGAGGAGTTTAAACGTTGTTATGTGCTAACCTTCAGGCATCTGGCTTTTAATGGAAAAGCAATACAAAAACCGTGCTCTACTAAATATTTCACCTGTTCCCGTGCTATTCTGTCCCAGCATGCTACCTTCTCTTGTAATAGTGACAAAATTTAGTCCAGGGGTGCTTAACTCCAGTCCTCAAGTCCCTCCCAACAGCTCAGGTGTTCAGAATATCTCAGCTTCAGCACAGATGCCTCAATTAGAGGGTCAGTATTCGATTGAGCCACCTGTGCTAAAGCAGAGATATCCAGAAAACCGGACCTGTTGGGGGGGTCTTGAGGACGTGAGTTTAGCACTGCTGCCTTAGAGAAAGGACATTGTCTGAGAGAATAGGAATACGTGTGTGCAGAATGTGACCAGAATGTGACCGTGAGCTTACATTTAGTGCTGCAGAAGCTGTATGGCGTAGGTGTGCAGAACAGCGGTTCACAAGTCATGTCGGGGAACACACACCAGACCATCTTTTATTAATTCATTTATCATTCCTAAAATGTTATGCGCAGAGGTTCACATTTATGGTCATAAAAACGTCTTCATAGCAGAAAAAAAAGCAATTATAATGGCAATAGTTTTATAAAGGATGTAGTAATAATATGAGGGCTCCTGAAATGCTTCCATAAGGAAGTGGGCTTTAGGTAGGATAAGCGTGTGCCGTGTTGGATGGCGTGTTCCTTATATATTGGCTGGGAAGGAACCTTATGAAGGTCTAGACCTTAAGTAGACCAGGCACAAGAAAGCATAGAGCTATTTTATTTGCAAGTAGGTACTCCTGCCACATTACTTCAAGCAGGGATGTCCTGGGTATCCCAGTGTGGACAACCTCCTTCCATGGCAGCATGACACCATGTCCATTCCTGGTCCTTCAAGTGCCAATTGTTCATCTGAATCCAAATGCTATTGTGAACCAGTGATCATGGATGGTCGTGCCCCTTGAGTACAGGGAGCCAGGGAATGGCACACCCTCCCTAAATCCATCAGAAACATTAAAGACCATCCCACTTTCAGAAAAAGGCTCAAGACGTGGCTCTTTGAAATTGCCTTTCCGAACTCGGATTTGATTCTTCTGTCCACCCTTTGGATCTTTAAAAAGTGCTTACAGTAGGAGCAGGGTTCGCTCTATGTGTGCGCTATACACGACATTGATATTGATAGGAGAGACAGAGAGAGACACACACACAGAGACACACACAGAGAGAGACACACACAGAGAGACACACAGAGAGAGAGAGAGAGACACACAGAGACACACCCCAGTCCTATTCAGGTATCCTTGAATTTGCCCCTTTCAAAGGGTGACCATATTTGTCCGAGCAACAACCGGGACAAATGACATGCATGTGCAGTCGGTGCTCGCCAACAGCGCATGCGTGAACGGCGAGCGCCAACAGCGCATGCATGAAGAGTGCTTGGCTGCTGTGTATGCGTGATCAGCGTTTGCCGGTTTCTTTTGCATGCATATAATCAGAGCTTGCCGATCACACATGCATGAGAAGCCGGCAAGTGCCAATCGCACATCAGCGGCATAGTAAACCTGGACAGAACCCCAAAAAGTCGTGACAGAGGCATAAATACTGGGACTGTCCCCGCTAAACTGGGATGTCTGATCACCCTACCCTTTCAGCCTATTTATGGCACCTCTCTATACACAGAGGGGAACAAATACAGCAAATAGACCTATGATGCTTAAAAGCCAATCCCCCCTATTCAATATTTTGTGAAGCCATTTTTTTTTTAACTAGGGAAAGTATAAGCTCTATTCACACTTAAATAACTACGGCTTAAACATACCCTAGCAAGGAGAAGATGACAGCATATTAAATGGGGACGCAAGGCTTTTTTCACTTACAGATTCATGCATTTCAGATCCGACGGCTGCATATTTGACTCACGACTTTGGAGGAATATTTAGACGCCCATGGAGGGTATACAGAATGTGCGTGGGAAAGTACATAGGTGGCAGAAAATGGTGGTAAGAGTCTCACCACTGTTTCCTGCCACCTATGTACTTTCCCACGCACATACACCCTCCCCTTGCGTCTCACCGCAAGACACCGATTGTCTTGTAATTGCGTGCCTTGCAGCTGGCCTGGATTGATTAGGCGTTCTTTTGCTAGGTGTGCTGTGTGAACGGCCAGCGTGACGTTTCCTGCTGCTCTTTAAAATGGTTCAGCTGTGAGAACTTCATCTAAAAATATGAATTGAAGATTTATTTTTAAAATACCCCCGATTTTAAAAGCTATTTGAATCAGAAGTTATTCAGAGGCTGCATTGCCTTTTGCATTAATGTCGCAACACACAATATAGCAAAAAATCCCCAACACGTCTTTTACAAGCGTCTAATAAGTGCAACAAGTCATTCTTACATTTGAAAAATAATCCAATTAACTCTTCAATTTTGGTTGCATTATTCTGGACTATCTCCTGTGATTATTCCCTTTTTTAAATCGGTAACACAGGCATCAGTTTGTGTTTCTAGTGGGTTTAAATATGTCTGCTATGACAGGGCTGTGCTGTATAATGAGGACATTGACTTTACCTTCTTGTTAAGCTATATATGAGATATACTGTAGGGCCATACTAAGAAGTGCTACTTCATAGAACACCTTTAAGCAAATTTTAGTAAACATGGCCCCTAACACTTGAATGGGACCAACACGGAGGGTATCGTATGGAGTAGCGCCGTTTAGTAAATAGGGCCCTGTACATTTAAGGATCAACTGCAGCATTATTAAATGTATCTGGAGTTTCAACTTCTTTGCTTTGCAATGTAATTCAGACTTCCCTAGCAGAGAAGAAGGTATATAACCTTACACGTCAGATAACCCAGACCTTGGCCTCTTTCAGTATTCTGTAAAACCATCTTCCCCTTACTAGGGTGGATTGGGGCTCAATTGAATGGATCTTACATCTTTCACAGCAAGGAGAAGACAGTTTCAGGGCGTATTGAACAGGAGACCTAGAGACTACTGAGAAAATATACAGTATATGTCGGTGTGTTATTGTAATCAAGGAAAATTGCAGTCAAATGTACAGATATAGAATAAAGCCGAGACGATGGTAGATTTATCCACACGTGCGACATACCTGACTTCGTGACCTCTGCTGTAAGTAGGACGCTTTGCAAAAGGGCTCTTTTCATTATGTCTCAGCCGAGACCTAATTTATCTGGTCTAATTAAAGATGCAATCTTACAAAACAGGATTTTATAGAATCTATATCGTCCCTCGAATGATTCCGCACCATCTTTGTTGTCAATTGTAATTTGTCCTTGGGAGGTTAGTTAAAGCAGACTGATGTACCCACCCTGTGTTAACTGGAAGGTTACAAGAGCATTCTGTAGACACGCTGTTAGTGAATGGAGGCGTGAGGGCAGGGCCCCCATGTCGGGGGCCCATAGAGTCCCCCCCCCACAAACCTTTTCATTCCCCTCCCCCTCTATTCCCCCTTCTCATCCTCTCCTACCCCCCTTTAATCCCCCCTCATCCACTCCCACCCAACATGTATTTCTCTCCCCATCCTCTATCTCTTCCTCCCTCTCCCCAACACAATCCTCTCCCCCCCCCCAGTCAGTCCCCACACACAAACCAGCCCCACCCCCCCACAATAGCCACACAATAAAACACACATTTTACCTTGGGGGCGGGGCAGAGGGGGGAAGGCCTCTGTGCCGAAGTCAGACCTGATTTCCAGGTGGGCCCAACTTCCAGTCTGGACCAGCTGGGGGGGGGGGGGGGTGAGAGAGAGGAGGCCCCGTAATGGCTGGAGAGATCTGGAGCCCAGCAGCAAACAGGCCGTTGACAGTTGTTACAATTCCCCCACCCCCCCATCGGTGGCCCTGTGTGAGGTTACAGGTTTTTAAAAGGTGAGCACCGCCCCCCCCCCCCCAATTCTCAAGACTGCCTTCTCTCCTCCAAACCAACCAAGGTCTTGGTAGTTGTTGACCATATAGTACTAGTACATTTATCTCATGTATTCCCCTACCTCCCCCACCCCCTCCCATTGAAGTCAATGGCTTTTATGCAGAATGCCAGGTAGACACATTCCTTGTGTAGTCGAAGACGTTGGAGTCAATTCTGTATGGTCCAAAGCAGCTGCTTAGACCATTTCTGAACAAAATTCCCTGTAGACAACGTTGAGGATTTTGATCCGAAAAGTCCCAAACGGTCGCGTTGGATTATACAGAATTTATCCATTTAACGCACTTTAAATGAAGGGAGCTGAGCTAATCTAAAGCACATGGAAGGCAGCTAGGGTTGCCATGTGTCCAGTATTGAACCGGACTGTCCTGTATTTGGGCACACTGTCCAGCAAAACATTAGAGGTAATACTGGACATGTATGTGTATACCGGTATTACCTCTCTGGACATAGTGACCTGACCAGCTTGGGGGGCCGCAGGATTTCCCCAAGCAGGGCTGTTGCTAGGGGGCCGGGCAGCTTCCTCCATCCCACATTACCCAGCAGAAGCCAATCAGGAGGAGGTGTCAGGAGCCAAAGGTGTGGGGCTATGGAGAGAAGGAAACAGCATGGAGCAGGGAGAGGTGTGTGTGTTGCACCTTCCACCATTGTGTCCAGTTGGAGAAGCCACCTGGCAGGCAGCCCTATTCATAGCATATAGGAGCCAATGAGAGTAACCGATGTGTGTTAGAGGGTGGGGGAGTCTTGCCATGGAAACATAGCATTTGATGGCAGATAAGAACCACTTGGACCACTTAATCCCTGTCTGGTGTAAAACCGCGATCTCATAGCAGAAGCAATTCCGGAGATCTCCGACTTAAATCGGGTCTCACTGATAACAAAAACAATCAATCTCTTCCAATTCAAATGCAATCTCTTCGTCCAACACCCAGAGTTCTCACCAGCTGTGGTCCTTGGAGGCTGCATCTTTGTGCAAAGCACGTAACACAGGCTCCCCCGGCAGCTACTCCCCAGGGAACAGTTTTGCCTAATACAGGAAAACGATTGATTTAATTTATTTTTGTTTCCGCTCCATTCTCCATCTGTTCCGTTTGCTGGTAGCAAAGCAACACATGCCACGTTCTTTATTTTATTACACAGCTGAGCTGTGTCCGCAGGTACAAATATCCTCTATTATATCCATTTGTATCCATAATGTACAACCCCTTCTACTATAGAGAGAGCATCACTCCACAAAATCCTGCCGCCTTCACCATCCCCAGACCTTTCCAAGTAAGACTACATCCCAGATGCCCGGGGCAGGACAGCATGGAAGATACAATCCTATGATGATGGGAGAGAAAGTGAAGACTATAGGAGAAGGGGATTCTGGGAGATGCATTAGTGGGTATCTGTACATGGCCTCCCTTTTAAGATGCTCTATGGGGGAAAGGAATGAGTGTTGAACATTGACGTATTTATCTCAAGGTTGATACAGGCGGCGCTGCATTTTGAATAGGAATATCCGTTTTATATATCCGAGCTTGACGTTTTTCGATCACCACAAGGGTCATCAATGCATGTAATGCTATCCCTTTAACAGTGATGGGTTCAGGTAGCGTAGAGGTATCATTGAGACACAGGTTGGCCACGTACACACATTAGAAAGTGGCCCAAATGCCAAACATCCATATTTACCCTCAACATTTTCCAATTGTGGAACAGGTTTTGGTCATTCTTACCAGCAGATTTTGCATTCTCAGATCATTCAGTTGCATGCAGGTGTGGAGACTTTCAATGCAGCACAATTCATAGCAAACAGCAGGCACGTTAAAGGAGCAATTCATGCAATATCCTACATGTGGTTTTAAAATAAGTCAGTTCTGTAGTATTATATGGTATATGGTACTGAAAAAACATTATGCCATTTTGTATGCGTATTAATATACTGAACACCTTTGGTTTCTATAGCGGGTTTTAACGCACCTCAACAGCAGTGCAAGATCTTTGCAACACTTTCCGTTTTGTGATCATTTGTTGCCAATATACCCAGCAGTTTGAGCTGCAAAATGTAACAATAGATAATGTTACCTTAGTAATATAAGAATACATTGTAGCCGCTGAGTTACATTGACTGAAGGATTCATTGAAAGTGAAAGGCGGCCATTCAGTGAACCCTGGGAAGCAGAATCTTTGCTGAACGATCGGCAGCTTAGGTAACTAGTTTTCAATAAAGGTAATGAAAGGCTGGATGGATATATATATATATATATATATATATATATATATATATATGTATGTATATATATATATATATATATATATATATATATATATATAAAGATTTTGTTTAAGTGCCGCTTGGATTGCCTCTTTAAGATACAAATTTGTGCAGCTATTACTCTCCAGATTACAGCCGAACCCACCCGCTGCTTTTTCTTGCCCCCATTTTGCCGCATTGAGAGTTTGGTATATACTCCCTTTTCACCACATTTTGCAGGAAGCGAGAGCTACTGCATTCAATGATTGGCATATGTTTATATTGTGTTATTCAGGTTGGTTGACACAGCTTTGTAAAACCAGGTGACTTGGAAGCTAATTCACGAAACCCCTCTGCTGCTTCGCACTGCATTACTCTGGCAGTGGAGGGGGTTACAATGTGGATACAATGTGGATACAATGTGGATACAATGTTTCCTTGATGGGAAATGAAAATGATTCCTTGGATTGAAGCTACAAGTGGCGACTCTGTGCTGAGCGTGGCTGATTAGGCTTAAAGCGGGTCACCGTGTAGAACAAAATGTCATTCCTAATAAAGTCTCAGTTCTTGGGACGTGCTTCAATTTGCCGATATCCAGCAGCCGGGTCAGAATGTTTCATGGGAAACATCAACTGGGTCATCGGAGAAAGCTGGGAATGGAACAGCAGGGAGGATGGCCCGCTGCCCGTCACACCACTGAGCAGGTGAACCTACTGTAGGATTAGCAAATACCAGGAAGTCATTACAGACAGTACATTACAGAAACTTGGCAGGTGACCTGGAAAGGGCCCTGTATACAGGAGAGGGGCGGGAACGGGTGGGAAGAGATGAGAGATGAGAGATGAGAGAGAGGGGGGGAGAGAGAGAGATGAGAGAGGGGGGGGGAGAGAGAGATGAGAGAGAGGGGGGAGAGGGAAGGGAGGGAGGGGGAGAGAAGGAAGAGAGAGGGGGAAGGGAAGGAAGAGAGTGGGGGGGGGGGAGGGGGAGAGGGGGGAAGGGAGAGAGGGAGGGAGAGGGAAAGGAACTGAGAGAGAGGGGGAGGGAAGGGAGAGAGGGAGGGAGAGGGAAAGGAACTGAGAGAGAGGGGGAGGGAAGGGAGAGAGGGAGGGAGAGGGAAAGGAACTGAGAGAGAGGGGGAGGGAAGGGAGAGAGAGGGGGTAGGGGAGAGAGGGGAGAAAGGGCGAGAAGCTACAGATGCAATTTTTGATATTCAAGGTAATGAGTCAAAAATGGAGCGCAGCTTTTAGGTCATAGAGTAAGATGACATAACATTGGAGGATGAGTCAACAATATCAGCCACTCGTACAGAAGCCCGTTTGCAAGTAAAGTTATCTTGGAGCTTTCTCCGAGTTTCAATGGTCTCCATGTGGAAAAGAAGCAAAAATGTGACACACTGCGAGCGCTCATTTGCATGTCATTACCCAGAATCCCTGGCTGCAGTGAAAGCATTGTATGCTCAGAGATAATGGGGAATTGCAGGCTGTGCAGACCGGCCTGAGACATGTGAATGTGCTCACAGGCGGGATTTGTATTTGCTGGACGGTGTAAGATTTTGACATCTCTACTACACTGCAATGTCACCGCTGCCGAGGAGGCTGCTAGCTGGAGAACTCCCCCTCCCCCATCCCTCGCAACCCTCCCAAAAAAACAGTATTACAGGCACCTCTGGCACGGAAAGGATTAACAATTTCCCAACAGGCACTCAGAGGGTTAATTCATCAGGCGCCATTACAGATTAACGCACCCGAACGGGCGTTAACTTCCATTCAAGTCAATGGCAGCTCCGGTTCGTTCCGGGTGTGTTATCCCGTAGCGGAGCTTGGTGAAGCTGGCGGTGAGGGCGCTCCATGACGTAAATTATCCCGGGGCAACCGGGCTTCCATTCATAGAAACATACATCTTAAGGTTCGCTGCACTTTGATATAGTCGAGCTCCTAATGTCACTTTTTAAAAGTAATATGATGCTCAACTCCAGTCCTCAAGGACCTCCAACAGGTCAGCTTTTAAGGATGTCCCTGCTTCAGCACAGGGTCTTGCATTCAAAAAGATTGAGCCACCTGTGCTTAAGCAGGGATATCCTTGAGGACTGAGACCCCCCTGTGATGTAAGATACGTTAATAGATGCGTGAGGACCTGTCTTTTGATTGCTATGTTTTTTTAGCGAGGTCATTCTGCGCTGTTGTACTTTGCTCTCCAGCTATGCACAGGATCACAGCGCTTATGAAAACGGCTTTCATTTACATATGAATATCAACTAATGTATGTTGGAGGGTGTTCTTCCTCCCCCTTGCCCCCGAAAGTGCTAGCGTCATTTCGGTGATTACATCAACAAAGTGCTACTGGGCCTAAAGCATTGCAAAAAATAATTAGGCGTTTGGGTAAAAGTGCCAAGACTTGATAAGACCGGGGTGTGATTCCATGGAGACGTCTTAATGGAAGGATAAAGCCTGTGTCAGTTTGTGTTTGTTCCCGTAAAATGAGCTCATCTAACACTCAGAGTATATAGATGCATGATACATGGAGTAAGCGTTGCACTAGGATACATGGGTCCTTGCTCTGTAAAGTGTAATTAGCCGGTGAGATCGCACTGAAGTTAGTGGCCTCTGATTGGGGTTGCCAGGTGGCTTCTTCAAAAATACTGGACACAATGGTGAAAGACACACACACACCTCTCTCTCCATTCCATGCTGTTTCCTCCTCTCCTTGGCCCCACCCCCAGGCTCCTGACACCTCCTCCTGAGTGGCTACTGCGGGGTAATGCAGCCAATCAGGATGGAGGAAGCAGCCCAGCCCACCACCCTGCTCGGGGAAATCCCACGGCCCCCCCAAGCCGGTCAGGTCACTATGTCCAGAGAGGTAATACCCGGTATACACATACATGTCCAGCATTAACTAACTTTTTAAAGAACAGTCCGGTTCAATACTGGGCACCTGGCAATCCTACCTTTGATATATGTTCTGATGGAACACGCAAAATAAAACTTGGAATATGCGGAAGGATTTCCCCCCCACACCTACAAATGAAATGACCACCTGTAGAAGAAGAACTGTTCCCAACACGTTTTCATTCGCTTCTTGAAACTTTGATTTCAGGCTGTTTTGGTGTTGATAAGGCTATCCTCATGTTCCTGCCAAAACATAAGTATGCTTGAATTGGAGGATGTATACAAGCTAATACACTGCATACCCTAAAGAGCTTTATAATGGCTTTTCAAACAGTTTGAGTACAGAGTTCTGGTGTAGTGTTGTCCTCATGCTTAGGCACTACTTTATGCATCAAAAAAGGTTCAGAATTGGCATCTCACAAATATAAAAGGGCTATGTACTGTAGCCCACCCCTAGGGTAACCTCAGGAAGTCACCGCCATGGGGCAGTGGCGAATGAAGACCCTCTGGAGCCTCTAGGTACAAAGACTGTGGGGGCCTTTCCTCAAGGTGGCCCTCGTCCTGCAGTGTCATGTGACGTCGAGTCGCCATGACAACGCGATGCTGCAGGAGGAGAGCCGTTGCGGAGAAGGTAAGGGATGCCCCCTCTCTCTCTTACACACACGCAGATACACCGGTCCTCGGGTGAGGTCCGGGGACTCTGCAGTTCCCTTCTCCGGTCGGGCGGAACTTGGATCCCGGCGCGACAGGAGGAGGGAGAGTATGTCAGACAGGGACCGCCGGGCTGCTGCATGGCGGTCTGGGGAGCCGCAGCCCCTGCCCACCATAATCTATGGGCCCCCTTAAACCTTGGGGGCCCCTGGGCACGTACCTAGTTTGTAACCTGGCACTGCTCAGGGGGTGGTCACTCCTGGCGACACTATTTTTTAATGGGTGGGAAGCAGGGCGTCTCCGGAACGGAACCTCGTTAATTTCAGTTTCGGGGACCCCCGGATTCCTGAGATAACTCCGTAGAGGGGGCCGGTATCTCTGCTGCTTAAATGTCCCGCATCCTGTGGGCCAATAGGAAGCTGTGACATCATCCCTTGCGCCTTCCTATTGACTGGCAGGACACGAGTCATTTAAACCAGGGGTGCACAAACTTTTCTTGCTGCGCCCCCCTGCCTGCTCTTCTCTACCCCCCCCCCCCCTTACCTCAGTTCGGAGTCAAATGACGCTCTGAGGTCGTGTGACATCACGTGATCCGCGGCGTCATTTGATGTCACATTCCCATGGCAAAGCGGCGTCATTTGATGCCGTGTTGCCACAGGGACGTGTCCTGAGCCTGCTGAACCTCGGTAAGTAGAGGTTGCAGAGGCCTCGCGCGGTCCCCTGGCATTTAATTTTAATGACTTGGGGAAGAGCACTGAACCAATGCAACCGCCCGCGCCCCCCCAAAAAATCTCGCGCCCCTCAGTTTGCGCACCCCTGGCTTAAACAGCCAATCCCTACGGAGGTATCTCCGGAAGCAGGGAGTTCTCGAAGCTGAAATTAACATGGTTAAGCTACAGAGATCCCTTCCTCCAAACCGAGGGGGCAATGATTTTTGGGGGGGCAAAAAATGGGGCGTCTTAATAGTGTCTAACGGTGGCACATAACTTGGGGACAGGCCTGGAGCTATGAAGTCACATGAGCCGTGCATGGACTAGAGACAGTGCAGAGAAGAACCACCAGATGAATAAAGGGGATGGAGAATGTGACTTATGAGAGGCTTGTGAAGTTAGATTTATTTACATTAGAAAAGAGGCGTCGAAGAGGTGATATGATAACTATATACAAATATATTCCGGGACAGTACAGGGAGCTTTCAAAAGAACTATTCATTCCAAGGACAGTACAAAGGACTTGAGGGCATCTGTTAAGGTCGGAGGAAAGGAGATTTCACCAGCAACAAAGGAAAGGGTTCTTTACAGTACGGGCAGTTACAGTGTGGGCTTCATTACCCGTGGAGACTGGGATGGCAGATACAATAGATATCTTTAAGAAAACGGGGATATACGAAATAAGTAAACATGGGAAAGATATTTATGCAGGGAGAAATTTGGAGTCGGGAAGGAATTTATTTTTTTCGCCTTATGAGAGATCACTGGGGTTTTTCGTTTGCCTTCCTCTGAGTCTCCAATTGAGCCTGTGCTGAAACAAGGACTGATTGAGCCACCTGTGCCAAAGCTGGGATATCCTTAAAACCTGACCTGTTGGGGGGGGGGGGTGGAGGGAGGGGGTTGGGGTTGAATACGGGAATTGAGCACCCCTGCTTTATTCAACATGTGGAGACTCACGCTGAAAATTTTATGAGAGCGACCAAGTGTCAAACGTCGCATGGTTCGCCAAGTGCGGCGAAAATGGCACGCATCTCTGCAGCCGCGTCAGTGTGGATCAGAGAATGATGAGAAGTGTGCAGCATAGCGCAGGTCCCTTGAAAAGAAGAACAGTGTAAAATAAAACAACAATTACACATGGAACGGTGCCCGTCAGATCCCATTTGCAAATTGAGAAGGCAAGACCAAATAGTACAGTATATAGGATTTATGATGAGGTCATATTGTTCTTGCAAATGAAATGGTCATGCTCCTAATGAGTGTAAATGATGGGAGGTGTTGTGCATTACACCCCATAGCAGTAGTCATACTTTTTCTCTCCACCCCCCCTTAGATGTCTTCACTACAAAATACATCCACAGAGGAGGAATGTTCCATCTCACTGCAGGAGTGGGGAGAATAAGTATAAAATAAGGTGGTACTTGCCTGCAGCAGGATGATTGCTGTGCATGTGAGTTCAGAAGGAGAGAAGGAAGTAGCAGACAGTCTCTGCCAATAGGATGGCGAGAGCCAAGCTGAAGAATTCTCCATCGGAGATCAGCAGCAGCTCAAAGATTGTCCCACCAGTTACCAGAGAGGATCTCAATGGGATCAGTCCACTGCTCCCAGCTCAGATGATGGGTTCCTTGGGAAGTGATGCCGGACAAAGGTATTGAAGCACTGTACTGCAGTGGTGCATGGGGCATGGCGAGGCATGTACTGTAGCTTAATGTTGTACATCTAAGGATGGAGAACGGAATGCCCATATAGTTCTCCATCCAAATACTGCAGCATGTTTGTCTGTCATGAATGGTTGCTTTTATAGCACGTACTGGAAAAGACAGGTGAGAACTTATTCAGATCACAGGCAGATTATTACACAGGCAGAGAACGAATGGTTAACGGGAATTATTTTGCAGTTGACGTCATGCCTGAAAATGCAAAAAAAAAAAAACTGGCTTATTCTATAGGAAACACCATTGAGTTATACTGTGGGTTACCCACATACAATTAATGTATCACCAACGCTGATAGGAATATTATTATTATTTGTATTCAAAAGCACCACGCTGTTTGTGTGGGGCAAATCACATGGCACAGAACCTCAAGAGCACCAGAGATTTTGATCTACTAAATCTTTAAGTTCAGGTACAGCAGATCGTTGCTTCCGTTAGTTAATGCCACGAGAAACAGTAATCGTCAATAATTAGACATCTGTGTAAAGGATCGCAGGCTTGTGAAGGGTTTATTCTTCTGCACAGTGTTTTAAACCCCCCTGTCAATCTTTGCTGTTGGCATCCACGCACACTGCCTGTCCCTGTTTGTGTCATGATTTCATATAGAGTGTTGGACAGGCGGCTGTGCCAGTGTTTTCATACACGCAGTTGCCATTTCAGAGGCTGTCTACAAAGGCAAAGCAGTTATGGAACGAATGATTTTGCATGCAGTTTGTATTTACATGCAGGCTTGGAGAATTTAACCATTAGGGCTACCAATATCTCACAACTCCACGAAGTTTAGAGATCAGGGGTGGCCAACTCCAGTCAAGGGCTACCAACAGGTCAGGTTTTCAGGATATCCCTGCTTCAGTATAGGTGGCTCAGTCTCTGCTTCAGCACAGGTGGCTCAATCAGTGTCACTGATTGAGACACCTGTGCCGAAGCAGGGATATCCTGAAAACCTGACCTGTTGGCAGCCCTTGAGGACTGGAGTTGGCCACTCCCATTTATAGAGGACCATTACCCAAAGGCCCAGGAGTCACAGAACTGGTGCTGGTTTTGATGTGCTCATTTTGAAGCACTGTATACAGCAAATTTGGGGGGGGGAAATAGATTAACGAAAGGGCATTTGCAGCAAAAGCGGTGTTAAATAATGTAAACCTTACACAGCGGTGTTTGAAAAAGGTCTACAAAAAGACCGAATGACATTTTTAATGTATTATAATGTAACAAGCTGTTTTGTTTCTATAGCAACCATTTACAAAGTCACAGATACTCCCCTGCAGTCATTTAGGGAACCCCCCCCGAGCCGAATCTTCGCCGATCGATCACAGGAGAACGGATCGATCGGCAACTTAGCTAATTACATATCATTGTGTGGGTTGTATTGATGCCCATATTAAAGGGAAAAAATTAAATAAAAATAAAAACCGGCAGCTTGGACAGCAGCTTTAAACATTGACTCAGATTTACTAGAGGCAAAAAGTTGCAAGACATCTTTCAGAGTATTCACTTGAATGGTCCATAATGAATTATTTATTTATAAAATATGTTACCAGGAAGTAATACATTGAAAGTTACCTCTCGTTTTCAAGTATGTCCTGGGCACAGAGTTATGATGACAAATACATGGTTACAAATACATAGTTACATAAGTGAACAGGGTATACATTATGTACAAGACATTGCATGCACAGTTAAAGATAATATATATTATAGGCGTATGTATTAGCACCGTTTAGTAAGTACGGCCCATTAAGCATGACAGTCAGGGTGATGTTATAACTAATGCAGTAAGTATTTAGCATTATAAGGATTTGATTGGGTGCTGCTAGTCAGTGGGTTGTCTAGTCTAGTGTAAACGTAACAATAATGTGCTTGGCCACTCCACACATTGTGAACGTGTTATTTTATTGACATCAAACATCATGTGCGCGTGACGAAGATGGCGCAGTACCGAAACGTTAACGTCAACACAATGACACATTCACGGTTTATGTTGTCGCCCAGCACATTGTTGTTACCTTGTATGCATGACAAACACACATGCACAATCTTCTATTAGTGGCCAATCTTAAAAAAGTGATGGATCAGCCATATAAAAACTTTGTGTGCTCGGTATATTGCTTTGGTTTCTCAAACACACACAGGGATTTTATCAGCATAAACTCTTTCCTACCGCCATTATTGCCCTTGGAGGCTTTCATGCAGACCTGAATTTCCACCCGAGGACCAGGATGCCATCACAAATGCGTGATGTCCTTGAAGGGCGTTGGTTCCAATCAGTCACCATTACACTGGAACTCCCATTGAACCCAACGTCACATTAAGACTAATGATGTGCAAAGGACAATAACATAATGTTAAGACACCCTGTTTTTTTTTTCCTGTAGTGTAAACTATAATGGACGTCAGAGATAATGACATGCTAATGATATGCAAATAAGGCGTTATTATAACATTGTATATCTACTAAAGTCTGTTAAGGTTAACACAGGGGCCTAATGTTATGTTATTTAAGTTATACCTAAACATTACTCCCACCCAGAAACTGATATACTGTAGGGCAGGGTTGGCCAACTCCAGTCCTCAAGGCCCATCAACAGGTCAGGTTTTCAGGATATCCCAGCTTCAGCACAGTTGGCCCAATCGGTGGCTCAGTCGAAGACTGAGCCACTGATTGAGTCATCTGTGCTGAAACTGAGACTGATTGAGCCACATCTGCTGAAGCAGGGATATCCTTAAAGCTAAAGGAGTAGCACACCTGGAGGTACATGAGAGATATTACTTATAGATGGATTAACTGCAGTACATGTGTGAGCAGTAAAGTTCAAATGTATACAGTGACAGAGGAGCTGTCCAGCAGCTGGTTTAGTTGGATGCTAGAACAGCTGCCCTGAATAGCGGAGGTTGTGGGTTCGGATCCTGTTGGTTATGACACCACTACCCTGTTCCTCATAAGGGGCCTTAGACTTGTCAGTATAGGTCTTATTGAAATCTTTTAGGAGAGGTGGAGTGTGAATCATTTAAATATACCTTGCATAAAGCATTAGCATATCTCTCAGGCACCTCAGGTTGGCTTCTTTCTGAGCACAGGTGTCTCTACATACAGTATGTAATTTGGAAGGAAGTTTGAGGGTATATATATATATATATGTGTATATATACAGTGTGTGTGTATATATATATATATATATATATATATATATATATATACAGTGTATATATACAGTATATATATATATATATATATACTGTGATACCATCAGGTATCTCTAGGTGATCGAACAGAGCGGTAGGTTTACTTTTCCAGCTCACAGAGAGTTAATCCTCACTTGAATGGCTAATGCAGCTGCAGCCTAATTAATCAGCCTATCTGAATGAACTGAATGAGGAAGTGTTTTAAAAGACACAGGAAGCTGCCAGACAGAGAAGGGGGAGATAGAAGTGCTCCCCAGCTGCGGAAGCTGGTATAGAGGACCTACAGAGGAGTTTCTCTGGTCTCAACATGGGGCTGAGTTCCCCTAGGAAGAAAGGAGGAGAGACCATGCTGAAGCAGGGACGTCTGGTCCAAAAAGGACTAAGATAAACAAAACCCTTATTATTGTATGCAGAGACTGTGTTACACTGTGGCATATGCCAGGGCATGTTTTTGGCTTGGGAACCAGCTTAGCTGGCCATGCAGTTAGTGAGGGCGAAAGCTATGGTGTAGTTAGCTTTCCCTAGAGGGAATAGGTGTTTATTTTCTATGATATGGTTTTCTTTAAGGGACAGTGCACTCGGAGTTTATTTGTTTGTGGATAATAAACCACTGGAAACACTTGAATCAGTGACTAAGAGGGTCACTATAAGCCCTAATGATAGCACTCAGAAGTCACCATACATGAGTGAGTATGATGTGCTGGAGAAATAAGTGTAATCACTAGAACCAAAAGTAGGAGGTATACAGCCTCCTGCCACAAACCTACAGGCAGCAGATAAAAACAGAAAAAATAATCAAATTTTATTAAATAAATCAATGACCGACGCAACTAAACAACTATAGGGAACATATAAATACACACACATGGGATATTAAAATCCTCTCGGAAGTAACGGTGGTGGGCTAATAGCTAATGACATGCACATATGTAGATACACATGTATAGGAATAGTACAACGATATATGCAGAGGTAGGTAAACTGTACACTGCAGGGAAATTCACATCAGTATAGAACTATACAGAGTAATGGCTGTATACTCTGCTAGCGTATATAGCACAGCATAGAGCGCTGCAACCAGTGTAAATACCTCAGCCCCACACGCAGCTGGTATGCTTTTTGTTACCCAATTGGTAGATATATAACCGGATGGTATATACTTGTGGGGAAACAAAGGAGGCACTTGATATATTATACACACGCTGTTGTTCAAAATCGCTCTAAAGTAGGCTATAAATGGTCTGATTAGACCTTCAACGGAAGAACGGCGAGTATGGGCAGTGACATGCGGTGAAGGTAGTATCTCACAGACACAGAGACGCGCTGTTATACTTCACACTACAGACGTAGGCTGAGGTATTTACACTGGTTGCAGCGCTCTATGCTGTGCTATATACGCTAGCAGAGTATACAGCCATTACTCTGTATAGTTCTATACTGATGTGAATTTCCCTGCAGTGTACAGTTTACCTACCTCCGCATATATCGTTGTACTATTCCTATACATGTGTATCTACATATGTGCATGTCATTAGCTATTAGCCCACCACCGTTACTTCCGAGAGGATTTTAATATCCCATGTGTGTGTATTTATATGTTCCCTATAGTTGTTTAGTTGCGTCGGTCATTGATTTATTTAATAAAATTTGATTATTTTTTCTGTTTTTATCTGCTGCCTGTAGGTTTGTGGCAGGAGGCTGTATACCTCCTACTTTTGGTTCTAGTGATTACACTTATTTCTCCAGCACATCATACTCACTCATGTATGGTGACTTCTGAGTGCTATCATTAGGGCTTATAGTGACCCTCTTAGTCACTGATTCAAGTGTTTCCAGTATGTATATTCCCTAAGCACCGAAGTTTTTATTACCTTACTACTAGGTGAGCGACTAGTTACTCTGTTTTTGTAGGATAATAAACCACTACAGTTAAGCTTACACAGTGTCTTAGCGTCTGTTTAGCTGTGTGGTTTGTCAATCTTTGGGAGGTTTAAACAATGCGATTTGTAACACAGAATACAGCTAGTTGTATCATTTTATTCAGTGATTTATCACCATGTTAGACTACCCGGTTTTACAAGGACCAACTCGCCGCGTTAGAATATCCCCCACATACCGTAAAACTTAGATTTTTTCTGGAGTGAGAGTCACTTCCACAGCATGCGGCATTCATTCAAAACCACAGTTATTAGCACACGCTGCTCACTGTCAGTAATGTCAGTGTCTTGCCTCCCGCCTTCCCCTCACACCATTTGCAATTACCCACTTTACGGCCACCTCATAAACTTAACCTCTCAGAAAGCCCATCCTTGTACATAATGTAACAAAGTGATCCTGAGTAAACCGTTACGAATTGAGTAGCGGAAGATTTTCTTGGAATAATGGCCATTGTTTTGAATGAGAATTGCTTTTTACCTGCCTCTGGAATTACTGTGGCAATCCAACCACATCCTCTCTCCCCCCCCCCCCCCCCCCCCCCCACCACCCCATGAGATAAGAGCTCTCCTGTGCATTATCTAATACAAGCAGTCTGCCTTGTACATTACCGATGTTGTACTCTGGGACAAAAACAGGTTTATGTCATGTTTGTTTTTGTACCAAAGAGAGTCAATTTGCTACTTTACTAAACATGACTTAAATTGCTAGAATTATAAAAAACCTCTGATAGCCGTATTGATCCTGGGGAAATGTAGGTTCATCGTAGGATGTGATACCTTAAAGCTGCAGACCAAGCAATATGTGTGTGTTTTTTTCATGCATATATAAATCAGATCTGTACTGTGAGAAAATACTTGTGGCATTTTTTTTAAACAACTCTGAATGACAATGTACATGTATTATAATGTAACAAGCATTTTTTGTTTCTATAGCAACCATTTACAAAGTCACAACCCCTTCCCCTTCTGAAACAGGCTCTGGCACACCCCTTTTTTTTTTGCCCTGACATCGCTAGCAGTGCATCAATTGCCTGGTCACATGATCTTCCCCACAGAACTTTGCATCATTGGTCCTCTTCTGTTGCATGGACAGCTATTTAGTGAACCCCCGAGCCGAATCTTCTCCGATCGATCACAGGAGAACGGATCGATCGGCAACTTAGGTCATTAATTATCATTGTGTGAATTATATTGATGCATATATTAAAGGGGAAAAAAAACGGTCGCTCGAACTGCTGATCTAATACTTAAACAGGGGGAGTTCTTTAGAGATAATAGAGGTTGTGTGTGTGGCCTACGATAGGCTGAGGAGGAATATGATGGGTTAGAATGGGAATTGACTTTGGTTTGGACGCAATTACACGTTTGGCCTGAAAAGAAACCCCCTCCCCCCCATAGCTGTTCTAGAGCAGTGATTCCCAACTCAAGTCCTCCCGAACCCCTAACCGTTCAGTTTTTAAGGATATCCCTGCTTCAGCACAGGTGGCTCAATCAATGGCTTAGTCATTTTGATTGGGCCAGGTGTACTGAAGCAGGGATATCCTTAAAACCTGAACAGTTAGAGGTTCTGGAGGACTTGAGTTGGGATCCACTGGTCTAGAGATTGTCGAATGGAGGAGGGGAGAGTAGAGGCTGCTGAACACCCTCTGCACAATCACAGACTGCAACCTTAACACAAGTGTGCGCCACTTTCAATACCTCAGTGGTCTCTCCCTTGATGTGCTGGTTTCAAAAACACCTAATTAACCCACTAGTGCATCTGTCAAGAGCTCAAGTGAAAATGTAGCGACGTACAAGTTCTTTCCCTCTTTGCTTTGTTCCTTGTAAACACGGTTCAGCCATTTCCATGTACAGTATTTCCCGAGCCTACCGACAGCTCTTCCTCTCTCAGCTACTTTCGTTTGCTCGTCTCAACCCATCGTAAACCCTCACTTCCCTTCTCTTTAAATATTCATGTGCAGGAGGTAGAGAGTGGTTTTCTGTCGACCCGTCTCCCCCTCGTTTCCAGCTGACGTGCCACTGTATATATAACATCCCCATAACCGTTACTAATTAGTCCGTTCTTCCATAAAACATCCTAAGAAAGGTACTCCCAAGACGAAAGGCTCCTGTGAAGTCCGATCATTTAGCTGACACTCCAAGTAATCATGGTGTCAACAGCTGTTCCTGGGAGATTTTAGCGACAGTGGGAGGTGTTGCAAGTTATCTATAAGTGGAAAGGAATGAAGAAGTAGCTTCAACGTTTGGGCGCAGACTGCGGCTTCCATCCTTTCCCCAGGAAGATGCACTCTTTACACAGTGTGTTTTGGTAATTAAATATGCATTAATAAACCTTACATCACATAGGTGAAGGAAAGCACAGTGGGGTATATTATGATATTTGCATTCAACCAAAGAATTTACATGCAATAGAAAACCCTACCGTCAGTACTATAGTATTTAATTAGAGTCCCAAGTCCTACATAAGACAACCCAAATACACCTTTGGACAACAAGCAGAGAGACACTTATGCACAAAAAGGATCACACCTGGGATATATGATTATTTGGATATGGAAAGTATATTTAAATGACTTAAATTAGCATATATCTCAGGTTAAGTAGTGCATTTTTTATTTGCTTTGCTCTAATCCGTCACTCTGCCCCATTCCTCCGCCTAACCCGTCACTCTCTCCCATTCCTCCTCCTAACCCGTCACTCTCTCCTGTTCCTCCTCCTAAACCGTCACTCTCTCCTGTTCCTCCTCCTAACCCGTCACTCTCTCCTGTTCCTCCCCCTAACCCGTCACTCTCTCCCATTCCTCCTCCTAACCCGTCACTCTCTCCTGTTCCTCCCCCTAACCCGTCACTCTCTCCTGTTCCTCCTCCTAACCCGTCACTCTCTCCTGTTCCTCCTCCTAACCCGTCACTCTCTCCTGTTCCTCCTCCTAAACCGTCACTCTCTCCCATTCCTCCTCCTAACCCGTCACTCTCTCCTGTTCCTCCTCCTAAACCGTCACTCTCTCCTGTTCCTCCCCCTAACCCGTCACTCTCTACCGTTCCTCCTCCTAACCCGTCACTCTCTCCCGTTCCTCCGCCTAAACCATCTCTCTCCCCCGTTCCACTGCCTAATCTGTCACTCACTCTCATTTCTTCACTTAACCCGTCACTCTCCCGTTCCTCTGCCTTACCCGTCTCTCTCCCCCGTTCCTCTGCCTTACCCGTCTCTCTCCCCCGTTCCTCTGCCTTACCCGTCTCTCTCCCCCGTTCCTCTGCCTTACCCGTCTCTCTCCCCCGTTCCTCCACCTAACCCGTCTCTCTCCCCGTTCCTCCACCTAACCCGTCTCTCCCCCGTTCCTCCACCTAACCCTTCTCTCTCCCCATTCCTCCACCTAACCCGTTTCTCTCCCCCATTCCTCCATCTAACCTGTCACTCTTTCCCATTCCTCCGCCTAACCCGTCACTCTCCCCCGTTCCTCCGCCTAACCCGCCACTCTCCCGTTCCTCCGCCTAACCCGTCACTCTCCCCCGTTCCTCCGCCTAACCCGCCACTCTCCCGTTCCTCCGCCTAACCCGTCACTCTCCCCCGTTCAGGAGCGCAGAACGCCACCTCCCCATGTAAACGAGCAAATAGTACATGATATTACTAAATCATGGGGCATCCAAAGGGTTTATATGCTAATTTGCTAAATCCTCCCTACTTGGCGACATTTCGCTGAAAGCTTGTGCAATTGCTAAATCTAGGCCTACATTGGTGACATTATTTACCGTTTGAGGCTTGGTGAAATGTTTTCCAAGGAATCGAATTTGGGCTAAAAATGATAAATAAATGCTCAACATGTTGTGAATGCATATTACACATTTTTGCACATCTCTATTTGTAATGTTGATTCCAAAATATTTCTTGTACTTGGGCTTACATACTTCATCACGTCTCCCAAATGTGTCATTCTGTTTGACAGCAGAAGGTTGGAAAAGAAATTGTGCACGGAGACAGCGTAACAAAAACAGAGAAATATGTATGTTGACAAATTCCTTCTGATATTACTTTTGTGCAATGAGGATTGATTTGCCTGTGCTGGGGGGGATCTGGGCTGTGGTAATCTCTCCAACAGTGTGGGGTCATAGTGCCAAGTGTATAAGAAAAAGTGACTTGTCTTCAATGCAAACGTGCACCATTCAGCTATACAAGGTAGCAATTCCATGTTTTATATAAATCATAATAATAATAATAATAGCATGTTCTTGTACAGCGCTGCTAGTTTTACGTAGCGCTTTACAGAGACATTTTGCAGACACAGGTCCCTGCCCCATGGAGCTTACAATCTATCTTCCTGTGCCTCAGGCATCAAAAAATAAAGTGACTTGCCCAAGGTCACAAGGAGCCGACACCAGGAATTGAACCAGGTTCCCCTGCTCTGTGCCAGTCAGTGTCTTTACTCGCTGAGCCGCTCCTTCTCCCTGTCATAAGAATTATGTATGAATCTATAAGAGTACGCCACCACAGACTTCATAATAGCTTCTTTATTTAGCCAAAATGCCAACGTTTTGGCTAAATATCATAGGCTTTATCATCAAGGTCAGGACTTGTTATGAAGTCTGTGGTGCCGTAGACTTTATATACTGTATTCCTACATCAGTCTGTTACTGGGGCCTTGCAGGAAGCCGTATTGAAGTAGTGAGCATTGGCAATTGATTTGTACATCTTGTTTCCATACTTTAAGAAGAGTGCTTGGAGAATTCTTCAATCACATTAATATCATTATAAGAACAGTAAGAAAGAGTTCCCATTTAGCTGTATATCCACAACAAGGGTCATTAATTGTATGTACTTTGGTAATGCTTAGGGTGACCAGATTTGTCCCGGCAAAAACCGGAACAAATGTCATGCGTGAAGAGCGCTTTCTGACTGCGCATGCGCGATCAGCACTTGCCGGCTGGTCGCGCGCATGCATTTGAAGGTCGCTCATGCGCATGCCCATGAGCGACTGGCAAATGCTGATCGCGCATGCGCACGAGCAATCACCAAGTGATGATCGCGTATGCGTGTCCAACGGGATAGAAAACTGGGGCCGCACCCCAAAAAGTCAGGACAGTGCCCTGAAACCCGAGACTGTCCCGGGTCACCCTAGTGATGGCAGACATTCTTCCTGTGTGAACCTCCCATGAGAGATGATCACGTTGAGTGCTGGGTAACACCATTCTGTATTTAAGAAGGGTTTACCAACAGCAATCAGAAAGCTGCATATATATCCATAGCAACTCAGAACTGGAAGAGAAATATCTCACCCTATTATACGGAGGTCTTGAAATCTCCTGGTCAAATTAAACCTATCACAAACAATCTATATCAGTGGCTTCCTGTTCAATATATTGTGATGCGGTATTCTCTTATCAGGGAGATCCAATTCCCCTTCAGATCAATGCGCCCGTGCCTCATTTAACCCACATGTAATTGGGTCCTCATTTCATTGCCACCTATTTGGAGGTGTATGCAGGCAGACGGCTGGAACGTCCCTCGTATTCTACCCCAGTGGTAGCTGCAGGAATACCTCTTAAGTAAATTGTAGAGTTTAAGCAAATTAAAATCTTCAATACAATACAAATTCTAATTTTTTTATTCGATATTCCAGATCCCGATTACTAAACCGTTCGATTAAATAATGTTTCTTCTAAAAGCACAAAGCTTAATTTTTTTTAACAGATTTTCCCCCTAAGGGGTGTGTGTGTCACATTATCTAAACCAGGAATGGCCATTATTGTCCCTGTGGCAATGCGTATCCTCGAAGCTAATTATATACAAAAATACCAGCCGTTGTATATCTCATTAGCATAGCCTTAACGCCCCACTATGGCAGCATAAGTTTGCGTTATCTTCCAGTAACATGCTGTTAAGTATATCTTAGGCTAAGGCCCCGCTGCCTGCGCTGCACGCGCTCCTGCGAGGCTGGCGGCGCATGCAGCGGGGGGGGGGGGGGGCGGCATGATGGGGGAGTGACGGGGGCGCAGCCATGACGTTAACAGGCAGGTTTGCTCTCATTGGCTGAACCGCCAGGGGGGCGTGGACTAGCGCTCCGTCGCTAGGTCTAATCACAATTTTAATGTGAGTGTGAAAAACGCATCGCGCAGCGTGGCGGTCCCCCTTGCAGCGGCCCCGGCCCCAGTGAGAGGCAGCTCTTGTCCCCGCAGCGCCCGCCATAGCGAGCGCTGCAGTAGCCAGTGGGGACCAAGGGTTAGCGTGACTTTCGTCAAGACCCTGAAATAGGTGTTTGTTAACTCGTACCCAACTGTGACGTTGCACCCATGCAGGACCTGTTAATGCCCCATTTCCGAGTCTGGATGGGAGTACCGGCATGTTTAGGTCTGACACAATGCAATGTTAAGTCCCGGTGTTAAGGTTAACAGACTTTTGCGGATATGTGATGTTATTGTAATGCCCCGTTTGCATATATTTTATTTATTTATAAAATGTGTTACCAGGAAGTAATACAGTGAGAGTTACCTCTCGTTTTCAAGAATGTCCTGGGCACAGAGTTATGATGACAAATACGTGGTTACAAATACAGGTATATCCCGGTTTAAGGACACTCACTTTAAGTACACTCGCGAGTAAGGACATATTTTCGATAGCCCCATACCCCTGTGTCCGTATGCTCGCTTCGCGAGTACGGACATTTATTCTGCCCCACAGACCGCCTTAGCAGTGACGCACTGATTTCCCCTCGCCCAATAGGCAAACGGCAGCTCACGCATGCGCCTGTCAGCACGTCCTGAACAGCAATACCGGCTCCCTACCTGTACCGAAGCATCGATAAGTGCAAAAAAAGGGAGTGCTTCACTTTAAGTACATTTTCGCTTTACATACATGCTCTGGACCCATTGCCTACGTTAATGCGGGGTATGCCTGTACATAGTTACATTAAGTGAGCAGGGTTATACATTATATACACGACATTGCATGCAGAGTAAGAGATAATATGTTATAGGCGTATGTAATAGTTACTGGATTCATGTTAATAAACCTTCATCGCACAGGTTTAGATAAGCAGAGCGACATTTGTCTTAAATCAGAGTATTTACATGGAATATAAAACCCTACATTTCAATGCAGTCTGTATTTGTAATGTTGATTCCCCCAGTATTTTTAGCACTGGGGCCATGCCGCCAGCTCTCGTACTTCTCCACATCTCCCAAATGTCTTCCTGTTTGACAGCTGAAGGTTGGGAAATAAATTGTGCATGGAGTCAGTGTAATATTAATAAAAAAAACCAGAGGGAAGTTGTGATAAACTGAAGGATAATTTGCTGTACTTGTGAGTACACAGGCTCTGATTCATATCAGCTCGAGAGGTCTGTGTGTTGCTTCCCTGTTAAATATTGATACGTTTTTGTTGTATTAGAAATGGTTTATTCCCAGGTCTAGAGCAGAGTTAAGCATTAAACTGTAATGAGTTGAAATTCAGGGCTGGCTTGATGGCGGTTCCATTGGTCCAGCCTCACCGAGCCCCACGCTATTCCCCCACAACATTTAAAACTGGTTGCCGGGGAGAGCGCGGGGCCTCTGGAAATGCCTCTTACCTCCTCTCTTGCACCTCATTTCTGTGGCACGTTGCAATGATGCCACAACGTCGCAGAGATGGGGAGCAGGAGAAGATGCCAAAAGGTAAGAGGCCCCTCGCTCTGCCCCGGCACCGGGACCCGCTAAATTCCAAGCCGGCATTCATTGAATGACACACACACACTGCAGTATATAGCGATATCCAAAATAAAGACTAATTTCCCAAGTGATCATCATCAAGTAAATATTACATTTCGGTGTGGACATCGCTCAGTAAGGGTCTCCTGCAGCTTTCATGCTAAACGCCATAGTTCAAGATGTGTATATGCAACAGTGGCCTTTTCTATCAGAATAAGTATGTTCTTCGTGCATTAAGTGGATTATAATATCTGTCTTCATGAGACGGTGGGACGCTGTTTTTGGTAGTCTGGTTACAGAGGAACTTTTCAGCCCATATTTATTAGGCAGGAGCTATTCTATAAGCCGCCAGAAGATGCCATATGGCTGCTTCTTGTGGATGGGCTGGAAGTCTCCTTCTTTGCTTGAAGGAGTCTTAGAAAATAGCATCACTTAGTCAATATTGCCCATTATACAGTGTGCCTCGGTGCACCTCCTGTTGCCTTTTGTGTTGCGTTTACATTGGGACTTTGTTATGTCATCATAAGAGTAATTTTTTTTTTCAGGGGTGAAAACACACTGTTTGCACCAAAAGTGTGCCAATTTGATACCGAAATAACATTAACACACAACCCCCTATCCTTAGATTGGGCACCGACTTAGTTTACCCCTGTCTTACTTCACCCCAATGTTGTGACAAAGCTTTTGTATAAAGGGAGCTGAATTTCAAAATGTAACCGTTTCCAAAACCTAGGGAGCTGCAAAACGTGGGCGAGCAAACCATGCGGCTTTAAATGCTGAGCAACAAAAGAAGACACTGTTTAACGTTAATGGCTTGTTTTAACATAACCGGCTGCTGCCTGAGCAGACGTTTAGCTAATAGCCATTTAACAAATGACGTTTTCTTTTTGCCACCCATTTAGTGGCTAAGAAGCCCTACAATTAAGTTATTATCTGTTGGGATGTCCCTTTTTACGTTTAATATAATTAGGTTTCCGCAGAAAAACGCAAACCTCAGAAGAACACGATGTATCGCGGATGCCCTGCGCTAGATTACGTAGTCCGCGTAAAATCTGCAAGCGCCATTGGCGAAGCGGTTTGGGTGATGTGTGTGATATGTATGGCTCACCAACATCTTTCCATGAGACTAGTGTTCACGTAGGAGTTCCTAACACACGTTAGCGTTAAGGGGGGAAAATAGGAAATAAGGCATTGAGGGGCCTATGCAGAGAGCAGCGCTATTTCGAAATTCGCCATTTTTTGGAGAAAATCGCGCAGAAAGCAGCAGAAAATGGCGAGTTCCGAAAAACGCGCCAATTTTTCTTTTCAATTTGTAAAACTCGCCTCGCGGCTGGCGAGAACCTCAATCTCGCCAGTTTAAAAAATATCCGTATGCAGAGAGGCGCGAACGGCATCTAGCGGCTGTTCGTGCCAATAAAATGGCGCGATTGTCTCCGTTTTGACTCGCCAGAAAAAACTGCCGCTCGCGGCCATTGCAAAGGGAAAAAAAAAGGCGCGAATTTGTTTTAACACATTTCTGAAGCGCGCATCTCGCCAATTTAAACTCGCCACACGCATCCATGTTAAACATAGCAGAATTCGCACTTTTCTGCATATGGAGATTAAAACTCTCCAAAAAAGCTACTTTTTAATAAATTCGCCAATTTTAAAATTCGCTGCTCTCTGCATAGGCCCCTGAGTGTTTCAAACCAGCAGTGAGATCTGTTAGCAATGGGATATATAGGGTTCCACATTTTTTTTTGCAGCAGGGGAGATCCCCAATAATGACTTGACCTGCCAGTCTTCCCACTCTGGTATTTTCAGCGTTAGACTACATTGCGTCAACGTCTTCCGTGGGACTGCGCTGGATTGCTCTTACCGTCACTTTAACAAGTTCGAGTTCTTTCTATCATCATCTGGACCCGCAAACTAATCCGCCACGCCCCCCACGCCCTAGGCTTTGGTTTCGTTCTTTCCTTAGAAAGCGATGCAGCCTCCTCTGGGTTCAAAGGGTTAATTTGGGATGTAAATGACATGTGGCCGAAGAAATTACAGTAACTTGATGAACCCACATAGGGCCACACAATATGCTCAAGACGCATCCTAAAGTTGCAAGACTGAAATGAGAGTTACCGACTGTAATTAAAAACCCTGTGAGCCAATTCATGTCGGTGCAGGTAGGAGGCGAGACGGTATTTTGGGAGTTTTACGGACAGTTCTAGCACCAACTAATTACTTTTCTGTGGAACTCCTGCGTCCAAGGGATTACGCTGATTGAAATTGTAGGTTGTCTGAGTCGGCCCCATAGAAAGCAAGTTTGCCAGATTACCGTGCTGCAGGGAGCCAAGCCGGCAACAGGGGAGCCAAGCCGGCAACAGCCTGATACCTTCCCATGGGAGAAGAAAGTGAATAACCATGTATCTAGAGCAGGGGTAACCAACTCCAGTCCACCAGCAGGTCAAGTTTTCAGGATATCCCTGCTTCAGCACAGGTGGCTCAATCGGTGGCTCAGTCGAAGACTAAAGCTGAGACTGATTGAGCCACTTGTGCTGAAGCAGGGATGGTTTTAGCCACCTGTTTGGAGCTGGGATATCCTGAAAACCTGACCTGTTGGTAGCCCTTGGGGACTGGAGTTGGCCACTCCTGCTCGAGACCTAGTCTTTATTATTCCATCCCATCTGGCATCACACATTGACAAAGCAATGGACCATGTCATTTCAGAAGCAAGAGGCTTTGTCTCAAAGATGCTTATAGGCACTATACCATTTTTATCATTAACCCTTTCAGTGGCGGAAGGTTGTGCCACGGACTCTCCAGCGCTTGTGCATCCCGGGATGAGTTTTCTGTCCCCCCCCCCCCCCCACCAGTGTGGCACGCGGTCGCGTACAGCCCCTAAATAACTAGCAGAGGCCAATGACGTAGGGTGTGCATCATAAGGGCCCCTGGGGTGCCACTTTTTTTTCCTTTTTTTACATAGTACGTCAATAGAGCACTGAAGGGGTTAACAGTGGCTAGCTCCAGCCACTGTAGTGGTAGTTAATGATAATTTCTAATGCATCAATGATTTTGGAGAAAATTATTTCGCTATAGGCAAAGTCGACTTTAGGAAAAGGAGTCCCTGCCCCGAAGAGCTTACAATCTAAGTGGTAAGTAGGGAGAACTTGCAGAGACAGTAGGGGATTGTTCTGGTAAGTGCATCTGCAGGGGGTAAATTGTCTAAACAGCCCTGACCCTTAAAGCATTAGTCCAAGCTGCCAGTGCCCCCCCCCCCCCCTCTTTAATACGTGCAGAAATACAATCCACAAAACGATAAGTAATTAACTAAGTTGTCGATCGATTGGCTCAGGGGTTCACTATATGGCTGCAGAGTATTGACTCGGTATCTGTGACTTTGTAAGTGGTTGATATAGAAACAAAAATGGCTCGTTACATTATAATACATAAAAAATGTCATTCAGAGTTGTTTAAAACAAATTCTACATATATTTTCTCCTAGTACAGAACTGATTTATTTAATAAATAAATACACACATGTAGGATATTGCTTGAATGGCGGCTTTAAGTGACCTGATGGAAAACAATGATAATTTAGTAGAACAAATCTTGCTTTAAAAGAGATATTCCACCAAGCTCTCTGGGGACGCTGATTCTAATAATGAGCAGGATTGACTTCCAATGAGTGATACGTGATAGTTCTTGGTGGTACACACTGGAGATGCGTGAAACTTTCACCTAAGTTTGCAAACTAGGCGAAAAGTGTCCTCTTCAGCCACAAAAAAATCTTGCCACCTCGTCAGAGTTTGCAAGCGATTCCCCCATCCTTTTAATCCAGACCCAGAAATAGGGTTTTTTGGTTTCCTCTCCACTTAAAAAAAAAAGCAACTTATTAAAACAGGGAATTCTCAGTGGAAATGTGCGATTTTTGCAAAAAAAATTTTTGTTCATTTTCAAGCAATGTGAAAATTTCCAATTTTGACAAACGTTACATAAACCCCCCCAAAACAGTGAACCAATTTTGGCCATTTTCACACATCACTAGGACACACATACAGGAGGCCTGTTCTATAAAATATGCCTTATTTAAAAAAATATATATATATATATATATATATCTACAAGGCATATCCTGAGTTTTAGAAGGTTTGTTAAACTTTGTTAATACTGTGCTTATTGATCTCGTCCGCCTGTTTTCATCACAGTAGGAATCCACTTATTCTTGCATCATTGAATCGGATCTAGCATTTATATGGTTCCAAGAGCCAAGCAGCACCACTAAAATCTAAATTGAAATGTAATCCACGTGTCCATTAAAAGGGGTCACATTATAACAAATCCGCTCTTCTAAGACAGGGGTGCTCCACTCCAGACCTAAAGACCCCCCCAACAGGTCAGGTTTCCAGGATTGCTTGAACGGAAGATGAGTCCTCTTCCATTCCTCTGCTGGCTACAGCGCGATCTCCCCCCCCCCACGACGATGAGCTGAAAGCTGAAGACGTAGCCACTACTTTGCAGGGCCCCTGGAGTGCCAGACCCCGTTACGTATTGGCTGAGGCACTCAAAGGGTTAACGTCACGTTAGGTGGCCCAACAGAGTTTAGTAAACCGGGGCATTAGGTTTATACAGTATGATGGTAAAACATGGGAAGGGTTCGATTTCCTCTAACCCACTGGTTGGCAACATGTGCTCGTGGGAGGCTTCACCTGTGGCCCCAACCACTGGCCACCAGATCAGCCTACTCTCCCCAGTACAGGGTGAATGTTGCTGGGGTGGGTAGTAGCTTCTCTCGCGCTCCCTCGGCTGCCTAATGATGACAGTGCTCTGCACCTCTCCTGCGCTAATCATTAGTTCCCAGCATAAGGAAAGGAGCGGGACAGTATTCACCAGCGCACCAGCATTAAGATGCCGATTGGAGGGGTAGAGGAGAAGCGCCTACCCACAGCTGCGAAGTCCCTTCTTCCTGTGCACAATATATGTGTGGCTCCTTTGAGGGCTTAAGGGCCTACCTCTGCTCTAACCACATCCCTTCAGAACGATATATCCTGCTTAGTATAGGGCCATATTCACAAAGCATGGATTTTCCATAAGAGGCCGTCCACACATTGAAGTGAATGAGTCTTGAAGGTGACCGGACAAATCGCCTTTGTTATCGTGAGCACACACACTTTATTGTGAACTCTCCTTTTTGGAGAAATCTCGATTGTGACAACATATTTCTGTGGGGCCTTAAAAAAATGGCCACCCCACACTTTGTAAAACCTGCTATAAATCTCAACCCGGTAGCATTGGAACGGCTGCAAAATACTGACTCGCCTGCAGCAAGCAGCATGCGCTATGTATTGTGTGGGGCTTGTTATTGGGGTTTTCTCGCAGTTAAACTTGCATGGCTAAATATGCAAAGCATTTAAACATATCTGAAGTTGTGTAATCGCTATTAGAAGGGTCAAAATGTGTGACAGAGCTGTGCATCGCACAGAAACAGCAGCTTTAAGAAGATTGCATTGTTGACAGAGCACAGAGTATACCCATCTTCCTACATGTCTACAAATGTGATGATCTGTTTTGTGTCTCCTGCTTGGTGCTGTAGGCTGTATGCAGAAGGTTTCAGTATGGATCTGTCCTATTCACAGTGAGTTGGCATCTGCATGAATTACCTTACCAATGACTCTTATCACCAACCGCTGACCCCTGGGCCAGTGACGGGAGTAGCAGATGCCCAGTCTTAATGCATAGGAAACACAACTGGTCCCATGCACATCCAGTATAAGGGATAGGTTTCAAACCACGTTATCATGCAATTGGATGTTCTCATTTGGTAAGCTTCCTAAAAGCTCCAACCTGTCACTCCGTGTGGGTGTGTAAGGCTGCGTCCATAGAAGGACAGTCAGCGCTGAGCCGTGCGGATGCTCCGCGATGAGCCCCGTCATCCGCATGAGGATGTCTTGAGAGGGGGCTCCCGCGGGCGTCCGCAGGCGTGCTGAGGCGCAGGGATTTTCAGCCGACAGCAGAACCTGTTTCTGAACGCGCTGTCGGCTAAAAACCTCCAATCAGAGGGAAGCCGCATCAACGTCACGGCGCCGTGACGTCGGCGCTTCACGGGCTATTGGCCCAGTGACGTCAGTGCCCCGCCTCCCCCCGCCTCCCGATTGCGAACGCTGGCTAATCTGCTAGTTCGTGCAATCGCTCCTAATTGCGCAGACGAGCCTCAGCGTCAGCGCGGAGGAGCGCTGACTACTAAACTATGGACGCAGCCTAAGAGTGCAGGGTCTTCTTGTGCAAACAGCACCTTTTATCTGCTTTTGTTATATTTTAATACTGCACTGTACATGGTCATTGACATAATGGTAAATGTAGCACATAGCTAGAGATACTACCCAACTTCATTTAGTTATTGAGGCACTGATATCATTAATTGACTCCTATGATCTGTACAGGCATACCCCGCATTAACGTACGCAATGGGACCGGAGGATGGATGTAAAGTGAAAATGTACTTAAAGTGAAGCACTACCTTTTTTCCACTTATTGATGCATGTTCTGTACGGCAATCGTCATATACGTGCATAACTGATGTAAATAACACATTTGTAACAGGCTCTATAATCTCCCCGCTTGCGCACAGCTTCGGTACAGGTAAGGAGCTGGTATTGCTGTTCAGGACGTACTGACAGGCGCATGCGTGACCTGCTGTTTGCCTATTGGGCGACATGTACTTACTCGCGAGTGTACTTAAAGTGAGTGTCCTTAAAGCGGGGTATGCCTGTATCCCACCTGCTTTATAAGCTTTTGGGGGGGAGGGTGCCTCTTCTTCCATCACTTGTAGGTCTGCCATTGTTATCCATACTGTATACAGGTATGTACATTCTCCCAGAATGTTGCAATATTATATATGTATTCATCAAAGCCTTGAAGACCTTGGAAACAGTCTGAGAACAGAATGATACAAAGAGAATGCATTAGTCATTGTCGATCTAGCTAAAAACATACGGGATTTCTATGCACTGAGAAGGCTGGGACTCGTGTAGGTTAGCATAGCTTGTGCAAGAAAAACCAGGACCCTTTCCGAAACGGCGAGTATTACAGCAGTGTGCGCGCGTACACATTCTGCAGCAGAAGGCTGTGGGTGTTAATGCCCCATTGAACAATTTGCATTTTTTTTTTTTGCAGTGGAAATCAATTTGCCCTTAATGATAATTTCTTACCCAGAGGTTTTGGGTTCAGTAGGACGAATCTTGAGCTTTCTGTTATAACACAGAGCGACACAACGGGGAACATGTAAATTACTGGGGCCATAAAGTTACTGTGCAGCTAAAGGCAGCACTGCCAGGTTGTGTGGGAAGGCTTCTTAACAGCTATAATGTGTGACCTCTAGAGGTAATTACCTTTAAAGGTGCCTGAATGAAGAGCTACTCACTATTATTATGTAGTCCATTAGAAAAGGCAATGTGTCTAAAACTAATATGTATATACAGTACAATAATATACACATTGTATGTATATATATATATATATATATATATATATATATATATATATATATATATATATATATATATATATATATATATATATATATATATATATATATATGCAAATATAGCTGTATGCTCATCTGCATGTCTTAGGCAGGTCTGCAACCCCGCCTTTCCCCATTATCACCCAGCATACAGCACTTCCACTGCAGCAAGGGATTCTGGGAAATGACATGCAAATGAGCACACAGTGTCACTTTTTGCCTCAATAACCATTTTTAACATGGTTCCCTATAGGCTTAAGCTTGCTGCATGGTCACAGCTTTGAGCACAGCCAGGGTTAAGGTGCATACCCAGAAAACCACCCACAGACAGCTGTTTCGACCTTGATGGGTCTCATCAGTGTGGGGTTGATTTTACTGGGAATGCAAGAGAGGCTTATGGGATAGGCCAAACCATACTACTGAGTTAAGTTATGGTGAGTAAAAAAAGTGACAAAAACCCTCCACAGGAAAGCAAATATGCAAATATAGCTGTATGCTCATCTGCATGTCTTAGGCAGGTCTGCAACCCCGCCTTTCCCCATTATCACCCAGCATACAGCACTTCCACTGCAGCAAGGGATTCTGGGAAATGACATGCAAATGAGCACACAGTGTCACTTTTTGCCTCAATAACCATTTTTAACATGGTTCCCTATAGGCTTAAGCTTGCTGCATGGTCACAGCTTTGAGCACAGCCAGGGTTAAGGTGCATACCCAGAAAACCACCCACAGACAGCTGTTTCGACCTTGATGGGTCTCATCAGTGTGGGGTTGATTTTACTGGGAATGCAAGAGAGGCTTATGGGATAGGCCAAACCATACTACTGAGTTAAGTTATGGTGAGTAAAAAAAGTGACAAAAACCCTCCACAGGAAAGCAAATATGCAAATATAGCTGTATGCTCATCTGCATGTCTTAGGCAGGTCTGCAACCCCGCCTTTCCCCATTATCACCCAGCATACAGCACTTCCACTGCAGCAAGGGATTCTGGGAAATGACATGCAAATGAGCACACAGTGTCACTTTTTGCCTCAATAACCATTTTTAACATGGTTCCCTATAGGCTTAAGCTTGCTGCATGGTCACAGCTTTGAGCACAGCCAGGGTTAAGGTGCATACCCAGAAAACCACCCACAGACAGCTGTTTCGACCTTGATGGGTCTCATCAGTGTATATATATATATATATATATATATATATATATATATATATATATATATATATATATATATATTGTGACAAACGGCTTACTCCGGGGCTCCGCCGTCTGTCCGGGACTGTTAGAACACGGTCTTTTAGGGTAGGTTAAATGATGAGACGTCACGTACTGTTCCTTTAAACAGGCTATGCCTGGTTTATTCAGTCCCAGGCACTGAGACTGCCACAGTTTAAACAGAAAACAAAGCCAAACAAAAAGCTGCTCGTCTGAGCGATAACTTAAACTTAGATGTCCCTGACTCAGAGTTGGAAGTGGCTTGTCCACTTCCACCAACAAAATAAGTACCTTTGCAGTCTTTAGACAAACTAACCCGTCGGCATTGCCATGTTTGTGCCCCGACCTGTGTTCCACAGAAAATTTAAAGGGCTGTAGGCTTAGGAACCACCTGGTCACCCTAGCGTTCTTCTCCCTATTTTGACACATCCAGGTAAGGGGTGCATGATCTGTGACCAATCGGAACTTTCTCCCCAACAGATAATACTTGAGTGTCTCTACAGCCCACTTTATTGCGAGACACTCTTTCTCGACTATGGAGTAATTTTTCTCCTGGGGATTTAGTTTCCTACTTAAATAAAGGATGGGGTGCTCCTCCCCTTGAGACTCCTGGGAGAGAACCGCCCCCAGCCCTACCTCAGATGCGTCGGTTTGGACTACGAACTCTTTGGAGAAGTCAGGTGTGACCAACACTGGTTGGGCACAGAGAGCTTCTTTCAGGCTTCTAAAGGCCTGTTCGGCTTCGGGGGACCACTTTACCATTAGCGGTCCTCTTGCTTTTGTGAGGTCGGTTAGTGGGGTTGCCTTAGTTGCAAAATTGGGAATAAACCTCCTATAGTAGCCAATTAACCCCAAAAAGGTCCTTACTTGTTTTTTTGTGACTGGCCTTGGCCAATTTTGTATCGCCTCTACTTTGAGTGTTTGTGGTTTGAGTAACCCTCTACCAATAGAATACCCCAGATACTTGGCCTCCTCCAGACCAATAGTGCATTTAGCGGGGTTAGCAGTTAGTCCAGCAGACCGAACTGCGTCGAGCACAGCTTGGACCTTTGGAAGGTGGGACTGCCAATCTTCACTATGGATTACCACATCATCCAGGTAGGCGGCAGCGTACCGAACATGTGGTTTTAAAATTTTATCCATCATTCTTTGGAATGTGGCGGGAGCTCCATGTAAGCCAAAAGGCAGCACCTTATATTGAAAGAGGCCGTCTGGGGTTGAGAAGGCTGTTTTTTCTTTTGCCCTTTCTGTGAGGGGAACCTGCCAGTACCCTTTTGTTAGGTCTAGGGTTGTGAGATATCGGGCTTTGCCCAGTCTCTCTACAAGTTCATCCACCCTGGGCATAGGATAAGTATCAAATTTTGACACTGCGTTTAGTTTCCGGTAGTCATTACAAAACCTTGTTGTACCGTCTGGCTTTGGGACTAAAACTATAGGGCTGTTCCACCCACTTTGGGATTCCTCAATTACGCCTAGTTTTAGCATTTTTTTAACCTCTAAACTTATAGCCTCTCTCTTGGCCTCTGGGATTCGGTACGGTTTAAGGTTAAATCGGACCCCCGGTTCAGAGACTATGTCATGTTTAATTACGTTAGTTTTACCTGGCTGTGTAGAGAAGATTTCTTTGTTCCTTCTCACTAAACTCTGGACCTCTCGTTTCTGATGCACGGACAGTGTTTCAGCTATGCTAACCTCTGGGTCAGTTTCTTGATTCTCTGACGGACCTGGGGGTACTAGGGTTAACAACACCTCTCTATCTTTCCAGGGCTTGAGTAGGTTTATATGGTAAATTTGCTCAGGTTTCCTCCTACCTGGCTGCCTTACCCTATAATTTACTTCTCCCACTCTTTCCAAGACCTCATATGGCCCATGCCATTTAGCAAGGAATTTACTCTCCACGGTGGGAACCAGAACTAGTACCCTATCACCTGGAAAAAAAATTCTGACCCTAGCACCCTTATTATACGTATTCCTTTGTGCTTCTTGAGCTTTCTCCATGTGTTCCCTCACTATGGGTAGGACTGCAGCAATGCGGTCCTGCATTTGGGCAACATGCTCTATTACACTTCTGTAAGGGGTAACCTCGTGTTCCCAAGTTTCTTTGGCTATATCCAGTAAGCCCCTTGGATGTCGGCCATACAATAGTTCAAACGGGGAGAAGCCTGTGGATGACTGGGGAACTTCCCTAATGGCAAATAACAGGTATGGTAACAAACAGTCCCAGTTTTTCCCATCCTTATCGACCGCCCGGCGTAACATGCTCTTTAAGGTTTTATTGAACCTTTCCACTAAACCATCTGTTTGTGGATGATAGACTGAGGTTCTGAGATGCTTGATTTTTAGGAGTTTACATAGCTCTTTTGTTACTTGGGACATAAATGGTGTTCCCTGGTCAGATAAGATCTCTTTAGGAATTCCGACCCGGGAAAACAGAAGTACTAACTCTTTTGCTATGTTTTTAGCAGAGGTGCTACGTAGGGGAACTGCCTCCGGATATCGGGTAGCATAATCTAATATTACCAATATATGCTGATGTCCCCTAGCAGACTTTATTAGGGGTCCTACTAGATCCATAGCAATCCGGTCAAATGGTACCTCTATTATGGGAAGGGGTACCAATGGGCTGCGGTATGCTTTGAACGGGGCGGTGATCTGACATTCTGGGCATGAGGAACAATAGTTTGTAATTTCTGCCAGAACCCCAGGCCAATAAAAGCTTCGGAGAACCTTTTCTTTTGTCTTTTCCACCCCTAGGTGTCCCCCCAATGGATGACTATGTGCGAGGTGTAATACTACGTTACGGAATGTCCGTGGTACCAACAATTGTTTAGTTGTAACTGATTTTCTTTTATCAACCCGATATACTAGGTCGTTCTCTACCTCGAAGTAGGGGTAAGCAAGTGACCTATCTGGTTGGCCATGAGTACTATTCTGGTCCCGTATATTTCCCCTTGCTACCGCTAATGTGGGGTCCTCCCACTGGGCCTTCTTAAAACTCCCAGGACTGACCTCTAGGTCAGCGAGGGTCTTATCCTGTACTGGGGTGGTAAGTGCCTGATCAACATCTTGATTTGGGGTATTCCCTACCAAAGTAGTGATGGGGAAGGGAATTTCACAGCACTCCTCCTTTTCCCCCTTCTTATTTGGGCCCTCGTCAACCTCCATTTCTGAAAAAGGGAAAGGATTTGTTTCTTCTAACACTTCGTTATGGTCTGCTATTGAACTCTGGGCGCTATTCTGAGCTGGGGACCACATTTTTAGAAAATGGGGAAAGTCGGTCCCTATTAACACATCATGTGCCAGTTTGGGTACAACACCCACCTTGAAATCTAAAGAACCAAATTCTGTTTAAAAAAAAACATCAACAGTGGAATATTCATGATTATCCCCATGTATACAACAAATTGCCACTCTTTGTGAACTGTTTACCTGTTTCTTCTTAATGGGCAATAGGTATTCGGACACTAGTGTGACCATACTCCCAGAGTCAAGAAGTGCCCGAACCCTCTTACCATTAACCTTTACAAATGCCCACAGATGGTTATTCAAGGGGTCCTCTGGGCTAGGGCCCATACATTGGGACAACAGCGAATAAGGTTCCACGCTGTTGCATTGCATGGGCTCATCATTTAGTGGGCAGATTTTTGCTGTGTGGCCCCTCTCATGACAATTTACACATTTAGGTACATAGTCTGTTTCCCACTTAGAGCCTTTTCCCGGCTCCCCATGTTGGCTATTGCCCTTAGTGTGCGAACCACTGTTGCTGGAGCGGCGTGAAGGTGGTCGCCGCTCTTCAGCGCCCCTTAACCCCGGTACCCTTTTACCGTCTCTGGAAGAGTCCTGGAACCTCGGATAGTGGGGTTGCTCCACGACTGTGGGTTGCGGGTGCTCTTCTGCTGCACTGTACCTTTCTACAAGGGCCACAAGCTCATCCGCATTGTGGGGGTCACTCCGACTGACCCAACGGCGTAAGGCAGAGGGAAGTTTCCTCAAGAACTGGTCCATGACCAACCGTTCCACGATGTGGCTTGCTGAGTTGATCTCGGGTTGTAGCCACTTCCGGGCGAGGTGGATGAGGTCATACATCTGGCTTCGGGTGGCTTTATCCATCGTGAAGGACCATGCGTGAAACCTTTGGGCACGAACAGCCGTGGTTACGCCGAGGCGGGCGAGGATCTCGAACTTCAATTTTGCATAGACGTTAGCTTCGGCTGGCTCTAGATCAAAGTAAGCCTTCTGGGGTTCGCCGCTTAGGAAGGGTGCGATTAGACCAGCCCACTCAGCTTCTGGCCATCCCTCTCTCTGTGCCGTGCGTTCAAACGTGAGAAGATAGGCTTCCACATCATCCGAGGGTCCCATCTTCTGAAGGTAGTGGCTTGCCCTGGTCATTTTCGGAACTGGGGCTGCCTCTGCCAGTGGAAGGTTACTGATAGTCCCCCTCAGGATCTCGAGTTCCTGCTGTAAGCCCTGAGCGAACCGCTTTTGCTCCTCTCTCAGCAGGCGGTTTGTCTCTTGCTGGTTTGCATTAGTCTCTTGCTGGGCTATTAACAGCTGTCGCTGGGTTTCACTCGCCTGTTGCTGGGCTTCATTCGCGTCTTTCTGGACAGCGACATTGCGTACCAGCGCACTCACCACGTCTTCCATCTTGTTTGGAGAGAGAGAAAAAAAAACCTTCTTTTTTTTTTTTTTTTTAAAGTTCTTTAACCCCCAGACCTTTCAGTGTTCTGCCCGCATTCTCCACCATATGTGACAAACGGCTTACTCCGGGGCTCCGCCGTCTGTCCGGGACTGTTAGAACACGGTCTTTTAGGGTAGGTTAAATGATGAGACGTCACGTACTGTTCCTTTAAACAGGCTATGCCTGGTTTATTCAGTCCCAGGCACTGAGACTGCCACAGTTTAAACAGAAAACAAAGCCAAACAAAAAGCTGCTCGTCTGAGCGATAACTTAAACTTAGATGTCCCTGACTCAGAGTTGGAAGTGGCTTGTCCACTTCCACCAACAAAATAAGTACCTTTGCAGTCTTTAGACAAACTAACAGAATGAATGAAGCGATTTGGGAAAGAGGCTTTCTCACCCCTCTGCAGTTCAGCAGCCTTCCAGGCTCTTGGGCGGGGCCCAGAGGAAACAGGAAACAGGTCTTATATACCTGAACTCTAATCAGCATGACAGGTGACAGAAAACAGGCAGCAGACAAACTGTGGAATGGAGTGCCTGTACCACGAGGCTGCCCTGTTCAGCTTAGACAGGACAGAAACTGTTCAGTATCCTGGGAGCCCTGTATATGGAGTTTATTACCAACCCCTGGTTTCTGTCACAATATATATACATACAATGCTGTATAACACATGCACAATAAACCCTTTTAAGAAGGCTTTGTACAGTATCAACTGATTATTCTGATCCCATGCAATATATCTGTTATTACCATTCAATTATTTAGTGTCTGCATCAGCCATAAGAACCGTGCTCATCACGTTTTCTACGTTTGATGCTAAATTCTTTGAAAGGCTCGGACGATGCTGACGCTCATACAAATAGATGCATGTATATTTAACAGGAGCGTAGCACCCGTGTAAGCAAAAAAGCACCGGCTTATAGTGTCAGCGGTATTATATAACAGTATGCAAGCCTCGTAGGGTCCCCTTCCACAGCTCTACAAATGAATCAACCGTTGGCATCATTCTCAAGGAGGGTCAGGAGGAAGACTTAGCACTACAAGCAATGTATTTACAATGCCTCCCATTCATGTCACTGTATACTGTACATGTCTTTCTGTGCAGGTCCTGTTTCTAACCAGCTGACCATTCAACATCTTTACCATTCAAGGGACTAAGGTTGCATGGGGTATCCCTGGCTGGACCAGAATGCTCACCTAACCAGTGTCCTACAAAGAACACGTACCCCATTATTTGGGGCATTACACATTTGTGGGGTTGTGTGGATCTTTGTATGTGTGTGTCTGTGTGTGTGCCCCCTGCTTTCCGGGATACGTACCTCCTTAGGGGATGCAGATAGTTCTTATCAGAACATGTAGAAACATGAGAGAAGATTCTGCGCTCTCGGTCAGAATTGCACATACACTGTATTAAAAAGCAAATATCTTAGATAATTGATGGCTATACTGCAGCTCAAGATACACAAGAAAGCTCCCTTTGTTTTACGCCGGGGTTAACACTGCCTTCATATTTAGTATAGTACTAGCTGAGAGCCCCGGCGTTGCCCGGGATGTTTGTGGTGTGGGTGTGGCATTTGGGTGGGGAGTGGTCCACGCGGCCCATGTGCGGTGGTAGTGCTGCTGTGGCTGTACTGATGGTGATTGTATCGGTGTGCTGATTTGGGAGGGTTTGGTGCTGATGTGGGGGTGCGGATGTGGGTGTGCCGATGGGGGAGGTGCAAAGGTGGCGATGTGTGGGTGCTGATGGTGTTGATGGGGGCTGGGAATGGTGGGGAGCCGAGAATGCCAGTGTGCTGGGGGGGCATGGGATACCGGTGTGCTGATGTGGTCGTGCTGGGGTGTGTGTGTGTATACATGTTTGTGTGTATACATTGTATGTGTGTGTGTGTATACATGTGTGTGTGTGTGTGTGTGTGTATGTGTACGTGTGTGTATACACGTGTGTGTGTATGTGTATACACGTGTGTGTATACACGTGTGTGTGTATACACGTATGTGTGTATACACGTATGTGTGTATACACGTGTGTGTATACACGTGTGTGTCTATACACGTGTGTGTGTATACACGTGTGTGTGTGTATACACGTGTGTGTATACACATGTGTGTGTGTATACACATGTGTGTGTGTATACGTGTGTGTATACACGTGTGTATACACGTGTATACATGTTTGTGTGTGTGTATACATGTTTGTGTGTATACATTGTATGTGTGTGTGTATAAGTGGGTGTGTGTGTGTGTGTGTGTGTACATTTGTGTGTGTGTACACATGTTTGTCTGTGTATACACATGTGTGTGTATACACATGTGTGTGTGTGTGTATACGTGTGTGTGTGTGTGTGTGTGTGTATACATGTGTGTGTGTGTGTATACATGTGTGTGTGTGTATACATGTGTGTGTATACACATGTGTGTGTGTATACATGTGTGTGTATACACATGTGTGTGTATACACATGTGTGTGTGTACACATGTGTGTGTGTACACATGTGTGTGTGTGTGTACACATGTGTGTGTGTACACATGTGTGTGTGTGTACACATGTGTGTGTATACACATGTGTGTGTGTATACACGTGTGTGTGTGTATACACATGTGTGTGTGTATACACGTGTGTGTATACATGTGTGTGTGTATACATGTGTGTGTGTGTATACATGTGTGTGTGTATACATGTGTGTGTGTGTGTATACATGTGTGTGTGTGTATACATTATGTGTATGTATACCTGTGTGTATACGTGTGTGAGTGTATACGTGTGTGTGTGTATGTGTACATGTGTGTGTGTGTATGTCTCCATGTGTGTGTGTGTATGTCTCCATGTGTGTGTGTGTATGTCTCCATGTGTGTGTGTACGTGTACATGTGTGTGAGTATACGTGTACATGTGTGTGTGTGTACGTGTCTACGTGTACATGTGTGTGTGTGTGTGTACGTGTACATGTGTGTGTGTGTGTACGTGTCTACGTGTACATGTGTGTGTGTGTCTACGTGTACATGTGTGTGTGTCTACGTGTACGTGTGTGTGTCTACGTGCGTGTGTGTACGTGTGTGTGTGTGTGTGTGTACGTGTGTGTCTATGTGTGTGTGTGTCTACGTGTGTGTGTTTGTGTCTACGTGTGTGTGTTTGTGTCTACGTGTGTGTGTGTATACGTGTGTGTGTATACGTGTGTGTGTGTCTGCGTCTGTGTGTGTGTGTGTGTCTACGTGTGTGTGTGTGTGTCTACGTGTGTGTGTGTTTGTGTCCCTGTGTGTCCTTTGGCCCGTGACTCCGCCTCAGGGAAGGGGGGGGGGGGAGGTGGTGGGAAGGGGGGGGGTGGGGGGGAGGTGGTGGGAATGAGGGGGGGGAAGGGGAGGTGGGGGGGAGGTGGTGGGAAGGGAGGGGTGGGGGGGAGGTGGTGGGAAGGGGGGGGAGGTGGTGGGAAGGGGGGGGGAGGTGGTGGGGAGTGGGGGAGGTGGGAAGGGGGGTGGAGGTGGTGAGGAGGTGGTGGGAGGTTGTAAGGGGGGAGTGAAGGGAAGGTGAAGGGGGGGTGAAGGTGGGGGTGGAGGGGAGGTGAAGGGGGGGGGTGGAGGGGAGGTGAAGGGGGGGGGTGGAGGGGAGGTGAAGGGGGGGGTGGAGGGGAGGTGAAGGGGGGGGAGGGGGTGGAGGGGAGGTGAAGGGGGGGGGGTGGAGGGGAGGTGAAGGGGGGTGGAGGGGAGGTGAATGGGGGGGTGGAGGGGAGGTGAAGGGGGGGGGGTGGAGGGGAGGTGAAGGGGGGGGTGGAGGGGAGGTGAAGGGGGGGGTGGAGGGGAGGTGAAGGGGGGGTGGAGGGGAGGTGGAAGGGAAGGGAAGTGGAGTGAGGGGAGGGGTGGGTGAGGGGAGGTGAGGTGAAGGGGGGTGAGGGGAGGTGAAGGGGGGTGAGGGGAGGTGAAGGCCGCTCCCTCACCCGTCCGGCAGCTCCCTCACCCGTCCGGCCACTCCCACGTGGATCTGAGGCGGGAGGCAGCTTGTTGTGGCCGCTCCCCCGCTGTGTCCCGGGCGCTCGCTCGCTCCGCTGACTGTAGCGGCGCCGGGGGGGGGGGGGGGGGGGGTGGAGGGGAGGTGATTTGAAGGGGGGTGAGGGGTGGGTGAAGGCCGCTCACTCACCCGTCCGGCCGCTCCCACGTGGAACTGAGGCGGGAGGCAGCGTGTTGTGGCCGCTCCCCCGCTGTGTCCCGGGCACTCGCTACTCCGCTGACTGTAGCGGCGCCGGGGGGGGGGGTTTGAAAGCGCGGGAGACACGGGTAGAGGAGGAGGTGCGCGCGGGTGTGGAGGCTGATTTCGGGGAGGAAGAGGCGGAGGCTCCGGCGGGTATGTGAGCCCCCCCCCCCGGGTTATACATGCTGCTAATGTACACCCCCCCCCTACTGTGTGTGTGTGTGTGTCCCTGTGTGTGTGTGTGAGTGTGTGTGTGTGTGTGTGTCCGTGTGTGTGTGTCCGTGTGTGTGTGTGTGTGTGTGTGTGTGTGTCCCTGTGTGTGTCCTTGTGTGTGTCCCTGTGTGTGTGTTTGTGTCCCTGTGTGTCCTTTGGGCCGTCACTCCGCCTCAGGCCAATGAGAGGTGTGTGGGGGCGGCCCAAGGGACCAATGAGATTTCCCATAGGGACACCGGCAGGCAGGCATACAGTGCTTTCACTAATATAGTATAAGATTTAACCGGTGGCACTGACAAAAGGCAGGTGGAGTCTCCGAGTAACAGCTATGTAAACCATGGCGCTTTGATTTATATTAGGCTGTTCTAATCCAGTGACCCAAGCATGATGGTATTTGACGGAATGAAATAATTCCCTGAAATGTAACACGGTTTCCTAAATTGCAGTTTAGTGATTGCTGCCTTTAGAACAGGGGTGGGCAACTCCAGTCCCAAGCCCCCAAACAGGTCAGGTTTTCAGGATATCCCAGCTTCAGCACAGGTGGTGAGCTTCTGATTGAGCCACCTGTGCTGAAGCAGGGATATCCTGAAAACCGGACATGTTTGGGGGCTTGGGACTGGAGTTCAGCGCCCCTTTCCCACAGTGTCAGTATGAGCATTCAGCGACATTCCTCACGGCTATTTACTTTTGCTTAACAGATTTGTATATGTGTGACAGTGACAGGGGGAAGTCACTTGCTGAGAAGTATGCCTGGGAAACATACCTGTGACTGCGGAAACCAGCAGTCAGATGGTTAACCCAGTTAGAGGTACCTGAACAATCAGGGCTGAATTGACACAGCTGTCAGGCAGCTTGATAAGGAGGCTGCTGCTGGTAGTAGGTGGGTTCTCTCATACACCACAGCTCTCCTGTCTAGGCTGCTGGAGCCTGAATGCTCTAGTAGGACAGGAGTCCCCATAAGAATCTGTCATTTAAAGTCGGTAACCGGTTTAGTCAGCCACCTCGCAGTTACCGTTATACTGTATAGTTAGCCTCCCTACTGTGGAGTAGAGGTTCTTTTTAGGGTTTGTTTGCCTTAAAGGGACAGTGTACCTAATGTTGATTTGACTGTGGAAAATAAAAACCACTGAAGTTAAAAGCTTTACCCGCTGTTTGGGACTCTTACTGACCCCATTGTGGGGCCATCCTGCCACAGTGACATATTTCTTGTTCCCCTTCAAATGAATGTGGTTTGTCAGTTTCTCAAGTGTCCAATTACACCGGGACAGGTATCTCCTCTTACTAGAGAATGTGTCACTTTTTTTTCTTTTCTTCACACACTGGTCTTTTTTTGTCACTTTCTGGAGTTTCCGGGCTCAGAAACAACCTTTTTCTTTCACTTCCTATCACTCTCTTGTGGTGGTACATGGAGAGGCGCGTGGTGAAAAACACCCCAAGCCACAGACAGCTATAAATACGTTCCCCGTGTTCCACATCTGAAGAGAAATACGTGGCATGCCGTTTCCTCCTCTCCTTTGCCCCACCCCCAGGCTACTGACACCTCCTCCTGGTTGGCTGCTGCTGGTAATGTAACCAATCAGGATGGCGGAAGCTGCTCAGCCCCCTCGCAACAGCCCTGCTCTCTCCCTGCTCGGGGAAATCCCGCAGCCCCCCAAGCCGGTCAGATCACGATGTTCAGAGAGGTAATACACATTCATGTCCAGTATTACCTCTAACTTTGTACTGGACAGAGCGTCCATATACAGGACAGTCCGGTTCCATACTGGACACCTGGAAACCCTTGTGTACCCCCCACTCAACATTGTCTTGACACCCTCTCCCCTGGCTAGAAAACCTGGGGATCCTGAGGTACCCTTGTCTCCGGGGACCCGGGAATGCTGGTGGCCAGGCTGCATGTTGGCATTTGTTTAAAACCTTACACCGTGTCCTTTTAATTCGCCGAACTTTACACGACCAACGGGCACCATTGTGTTGTGCGGTTTTATTTCTTCCTGTTTAAATACCAGTTTTACTAGAGAAAAGTACTTGAAAGCTGTGTGGCTGAGGCCATTAGCATGTTGCTCCGTCTCAAAATGCGTTAAAATATAAATTATTCAAGCCAACACATTGCTTTTGATGCTTCCAGTGTGATCATTTCATAAGGACAACAATAATATTAACTGGCACGAAATAATCCATGTGCAGAGCGGGGAGCAGGGTCTTAGCTTGCACTGGGGTATACGTACTAGTACTAGAAGCAACATAAGGGATATCCTGTGGTGTCTACTCTGATAATCCGACCTATTTTAACCCTTAAAGCAGGAGTGGCTACCTCCAGTCCTCAAGGGCCAACAACAGGCCAGATATTATGGACATTGCTCAATCAGTGGCTCGGTCAACGACTGAGCAACCTGTGCTGAAGCAGGGATATCCTTAAACATTTGACCTGTCGGTGGGCCTTGAGGACTGGAATTGGCCACCCCTGGCTTAAAAAAAAGGAACTCATTGCAGAATCCCTTCCAGCAATGAAGAGGTTAAGCTTTGTTAAATCTATTTTTGGTTATTTGCAGTGCAAATAATCTCTCTAATTACAAAGCCCACGAGGGTGTCAAAAGCTCAGTTATACCTTATTTATATACGTATCTGTGTTACATAATAATACAGTGTACTGCCCTGTGTAATAATGTACAATATGCCTCTTTTGCATTCACCGTGCAGAATATTTTCCTTTTATTTACAGCCAGGTTGTACTGGACCAGTAAAATGATTCTTTGTAGTTGTATCACAGATGTATCTTTTTCCTCTAAGAAGGACAGGGATTTTGGTCCATTAAGGGGTTTTCCTGTCCGCAGCTGCCCCGCACTTTTCCATGACAACCATAGCTTCTAGCGCTCTACTTGGCCACAGTCAGCATTATAACTAAACATAATCATGTTCTATGCTGGGGAGAAACGCCAGTACGTTTTCCCATTTCTTTTGATACTGAATTGAGATTATAAACCCATTGGAGCAGCAAACGTATACCCTTATCAACTAATTGCATATAGCACAGAACACACAAGCATCGCTATATACAGTACATGTAATACAATAATACATCAAGGGTAAGGAGTTGGAAGTGGGGGGTGGGTTGTGTGCCTAGAACAGGGGTGGCCAACTACAGTCCTCAATGGCCACCAACAGGTCTGGTTTTAAGGATATTCCTGCTTCAGCACAGGTGGCTCAGTCAATGACTGCGCCACCTGTGCTGAAGCAGAGATATCCTTAAAATCTGACCAGTTGGTGGCCCTTGAGGACTGGAGTTGGCTACCCCTGGCCAAGAACAGGGGTGCTTAACTCCAGTCCTCAAGCCCCCCCGCCCCACCCCCTAACAGGTCAGGTTTTCAGGATATCACAGCTTCAGCACAGGTGGCTCAAGCAGCCCCAGCTTCAGCACAGGTGGCTCAATCAGAGGCTGTCGAATACTGAAGACTGAATTCTGACACATTTCGTTGTTGAAGTCTGATTTTCTGTTGTATCGTGTGGGTGGCGAGAAGGTGCAATCTATGTTCTTACAAACAAAAAACCTGTTCTGCTGCTATATTTCTTTGAAATGGAGCACGTTTGCCCTTCGCAGCATTGATAGCCGGTTTTCTCTCTCTCCGGTTCTAAGCTCAGAGAGCAGCCCTGCAATTTTATTGACGATGGCAAAGACTGGGCTTTGTAAGAAAAATGGATTATAAAAAAAAAAAAAGGGCCGGAGTACCTGGCCACTCATCATTAGTACGACTATCAAATGCAATCCAGTAAGCACTTACTGTACTGTATGTAATGACAGGTGTGCTGGGCTGCAGAGCAGTGCGTGCTTAATAACCGCACTCTCAGAATGTAGCGCGAGTAACTCTGCCACGGTCGCAGCATTAATCTGTCTAGGCCGCGACCATCGCGGGGCCGTGAAAACGCAGACCTTCACATATGCTACATCTGTACTTAACCTGCTATTCGGCACGCTACATTTTTAGTGGCCCACCATTCCTTGCTATTGCTATGAACATAGGGTTGAAGCAGGGGGTCTCTGGAGCCGAACCCTGTTAGTTTCAGCTCCGGGGGGATCCCATGCTACCGGAGATGCCGCCGTAAAGGGGGGTGCACGGCTAGCAGGGTTCACGTAATGGCGGCGTTTTCAAGCTTGCGTGCCCTTTTGGTCAATAGGGCGTGACGTCACCAGGTCCGGCTTCCTATTGGACCACGTGACGCAGAACTTTAAACTTTGCAGAGATACCGGCACCCCCTTTGGAGGTAAATATTTCAGGAAGCAGGGGGACACCCGAAACAGAAATGAATGGGGTTCAGCTTCAATCCTATGTTCAAAATATAAATAATACTCATTTGAAAACCTGACCTGTTGGTAACTCTTGAGAACTGGCGTTGCCCATCCCCAGGGAAATGATATCCATCAAAAGGCCGCCTATATTCCATCGGTCTAAGACCGGATGCCCAGTGGCTGCTGCAGCACAGCAATGCCCTCTATGGGGCAGGCCTCAGTGACTGCGTGTGTGTGGACGCGCAAAGCTCTGTGACGCGTATGCTGGCAGGGAAGACAAGAATTTTGTCTTCCCATGCCGTGGTCGACGTGCACCAATGGAAGGGCAGATCTGCCTCATCATGGCCACGCCCCCTGTCATGGCCCCACCCCCTGCATAACCCTACAGACCGCCGATCGCGGCTTTAAACTGTGCACGCGTCGCCTGGACGCCGGGCGCGTGTGCAGCAGTGAGGACTGGAGCCGTAGCCTTGCCATGACTATGAACTGACTATATAGTAGTATATAGATAATATAAAGGGCGTGTGGCGATGCATTGAGATGTCCTCAGAACACATTGAATAGTGGCCAGAGTCTTATCTCGCCAGAGACACAATACATCGATCTGTTTATATAACTGCGTCTCCCGGATAGTATTTACAGGAATGTTTTTCAGCTCAGGCTTTTGAAACACACAGGGGGATAAATACAACAATCGGTAGTGCTTTTATAGTGATGGAAATGTGCGGTCTACGGTTGAAAGATTCAATTTAGCTGCGTGATCCTTCAGTGAAGTAATCATGATCCCGTATATCTTTCTTTATTAGAACTTACTTAGCAACTCTCTTACTTTTATGGGGACAGCCAGTTGTCAGGGAGATAAGTATTTGCCCAATAAAGCAGATTAGCCAGTAATAAAATGGGGGGTCTCTTTGTTAGTGAAATTGAGAATATCCTTGGATTTAAACATATAAATATAGAATATTAAAGAGGCAATCCAAGCTGTGTGAATATATATATATATATATATATATATATATCATTGAAGCAGGGGGTCTTCGGAGCTGAACCCCATTAATTTCAACTCTGGGGAACCCCTGCTTCTGGAGATACTTCCCTCCGAATTAGGTGCTCTCCGCGGCTGCCAGGGTTCACATTATGTCCGCTGTTGAAAGTTTTCGCTTCCTGTGGGCCAATAGGAAGTCGTGACATCATCGGTGCAGCTTCCTATTGGCTCATGTCACGCGGGAGCTTTAAACTTTAAAACCCTGCTTGCTGAGCCAGAGCAGCTACCGGCATCTACTTCGGAGGTAATTATCTCCGGAAGCCGGGGTCCCCGGACCTCAAATGAATGGGGGTCAGTTCTGGAGAACCCCTGCTTCTATGATATATAAATATAAATAAAAATTACCTTCTCGGATTGCTACTTTAAACCACCAGCTGGTGAAGTGAAGACTGCAAGTTGTTTTTCTGTATCCGTGACTGCTCAAAGTTTCAAAAGGAAAGGACAAATTCATCAGTTGCGGTTACGGGGGATCGCACCCCATTCAGCATTAACTTCAATTGATTTGAATAGGAGTTAACGCCAGAATGGGTGCGCTAACCCACACCAGCACTTGCTAAATCTGCCCCAATGTGGGGTATCTACAATAAGCTCTGAGGGTCTGAGATGTTTACTTGGATCACAGAATGGGACAACTAACCGCAGCCAACTCACTGCCGGCTGTCTCGCTGCTAAGAGAAGTAATTATGGGGTTAACTTTAGGGGTTTTAGGCTAATGGGTTAAGCTTTTTAGCAGAAGGGGTAAGGTTAGGGTAAGGGGTTCAGGAGTTTGGGTTTTACGGTAAGGGCTTAAATGTGGCTTTTTAGGGTAAGGTATTAAGGTTTTTATGGGGAAGATTAGCGTTGGCATTAGGGGTTAGGGTTTTAGGGTAAGGGGTTAACGGATCAGGGTAAAGGACTTCACGTTAGGGGATTTTGCAGTAAGGTTAGAGGCTAGTTTCACGGCAGCGAGTTTTCTGCCGCAGGGCGTCCTAGACCGCTTGGACCTTGTTAGGCTGGAGAGCTCCATGCTGGTATCACAACCTCTAAGACATGGTGGGAATTCCGTACATTGCGTTGTATAAGTACGTGATACTTAGAGAAACAAAGAGATACCGTCTCAATATTGCAGTAAGCACAGGGGGGTGCGGGGGGCATTCAGATGAAAGGTTGTCTTTACACAATCACGCCTACCACACTCACGAATGTGCTGTACCCCGTAGTGTGGGAGGAGGAAACCTTCCACTCAACGATCTAATAATAAGCTCTAGCTCTAATGGGTGCTTAACTCAAGGGAATTCTAAAGGAAAACTGTGCGGATCATCATTGTGTGGGACCAACATGAAAATATTTGGATACAAAGCAGCAAAACTTCCTTTTCCTCCTGTTTTACAGTGCATAGATATTGCCATCATTAGGTTGGGATAGATTCAGATACCTCTCAAGAAGATACTTTTATAGTATGTATGTTTGTATCTATGTCTTTATATAGCACCATTAATGTACATAGTGCTTCACAGCAGTAATAGACGTGACAATCCTATACATAACAAATAATACAAATAACAGATCATGGGAATAAGTGCTTCAGACATAAAAGTAACATTTAGGAAGAGGACTCCCTGCTCCGAAGAGCTTACAATCTAATTGGTAGGAAGAACATACAGAGACAGTAGGAGGGCGTACTGGTAAGTGCGTCTGCAATGGGGCAAGGTTTATGTATCATGTGTATAGTGTTAGTCACGGTGCTAGTCATACGCTTCTTTAAGCAGGTGTGTTTTAAGGTGGGTCTTAAAGGTGGATAGAGAGGGTGCTAGTTGGGTATTAGGGTGGGGGGCATTCCAGACGTGTGGGGCAGTCGGCGATAAAGGTTTAAGGTGGGAGAGGGCTTTAGATACAAAGGGGGTAGAGAGAAGACATCCTTGAGCAGAACGCAGGAGTCGGGATGGTGCATAGCCAGAAATTAGGGCTGAGATGTAAGGAGGAGCAGAAGAGTGTAAAGCTTTAAAAGTGGGGTGGAGAATTGAGTGTGTGATACAGGATTTGATAGGAAGCCAGGAGAGGGAAAACTTGGGTATTAAAGCAGCAAAACACATGGCACTCTGTCCTTTTCCTTTCAGTTGTACGATTGAAGTCGGTCTCCGGTAATGAACTGTGTTCATTTCAGCTCTGAATACCCCCTGCTTCCAGAGATACTGACCTCCGTAGTGGTGCCGGTATCTCTGCAGTCAGGGAGTTTGTGTGCCTAACGAAACGCTGGCTTACAGTGGTGTGAAAAAGAAAGTACACCCTCTTTGAATTCAATGGTTTTACAAATCAGGACATAATAACAATCATCTGTTCCTTAGCAGGTCTTAAAATTAGGTAAATACAACCTCAGATGAACAACAACACATGACATATTACATTGTCATGATGTATTTAACAAAAATAAAGCCAAAGCACTTAAAGTAAATTCTGGGGGAAGCGCGTGCAAGGCCTCTGTAACTTCCCTTATCTGGTCTCCGGCTCCAGCAACGCGACGCCATGGTGACAAATGACACAGCGGGGTCACATGACGTGGCATCCGGAGATGCTAGACACCAGGTTAGGGGGATGTGAGTGGGGGGGGGGGGGGGGGGTGGAGAGAGCAGACAGGTAGGGTGCAGACTGAAAAGTTTGCGCACCACTGTTATAACTGGCAAAAAAAAAGGATCTAGTGCAAGGTGTTTTTCTGCTTTAATTCTCACATTTTCACAGCTATAAAAGTCTCTTCATGTGAGGCATCTGAATCTATCACAGCCTAATGATAGCTGTACAGTATCTCAGCACTTGAGCTGCCCCTTAATAAATCCACCCTGTAATAAACACATCTCCCTGAAATGGAAGGATAGAGCCTTCCACTGTTGACGCTGCACATGGCTCAAGACTCTCAAGCTCATATTGATGTTCCTTTGCTTGCACGTTAATGTGAGGCAGAAATGTGCGTGGCAGGAGCCAGCAGATCAGGTGGCAGCGAGCACATATGAGCTTGTAAGTTTGTGCCAGCAGCATCCTGGACTGGTGTAACTTCTAGGCTCAATATAAACAGAAGAGGCTTGCGCGGTGAAGCGACACAGCCCTGTTTTTGTCACTTGTGTTTACAGCAGTTGTGACATTTGTTGTTTTTTTTTATTGAAGATTGTTAAAGTTTAATGTTAGAACTTAGAAGTCTAATTTCAAAGAAGACATTAATATCACTGCAAGAAGAGTAGAAGGTTATCAGGACATTGTGTGTTTCTGGAACCATGTAAGTGCGATCTTCACTTTGTTGGAAAGTCTGCAATTGTAGATGCAGCCAGCTTCATTGTTCCCTCTGGTGGGATATGGGACATTCTGCGCTCTGACTGCCATTGAATCTCATGAAAATTGTGATATTCTGCATTGCAACGTCTTTTGTTGTGTGATCTCTAGGGAATCTGGGCTGGCTACGTCTTTATCAACTGTTTTTAACTACAATACCAGCATGGTACCTGGAAACACCGTATGGCACCAGTACATTCTACAGTTGTATTGTTTATTGCTGTGTTTAAATTCAATACACCTTTCTAGACCCACGGTGGTACTTACTTTGCTGTGACAGCATTACAATAAGTGTAACAGTGATGTATGTAGGATGGTAACCAATCTCCTGTAGTGCAGAAAGTTCACAGAGTGTAACATAATTAGCCACTAAGGATTAGGTTCACCAAACGCCTCTTCACTTGAGCGTCATTAAAGCTGCAGTTCAGGCAATATCCTGCATGTGTGTTTTTTTTAATAAATCAGTTCTGTAGTAAGAAAAAATACTTTTAGCATTTTCTGTTTTTAAAAAAACAACTTTGAAAGACCAATTTTCTTGTATTCTATTTTAACAGCCATTTGCTAAGGCACTGCCCCTTCATGTCCTGTCACAAGCTCTGGCACACCCCTTTGTCAGCCCTGCCCTCCCTCATGTCAGTGCAGGAGTGCTCATGAATATTCATGAGCTTCAACTGAGAGACAGAAGCATAAAGGCTTTATGCGCCGCCCCTCCTTTGTGACGCTAAACCAAATAATGGAGACCACACAATGTTGGAAGAAAAGGTCACAGCTTTATTTTAACATCCGCTGTTAAAATCCTACCAGCCTGCCCGCCAGCCAAGTATGCTCCATGCAAAATGGGGGGTAGGGGGAGATCCCTGCCGACAGCCAGCAATTGGCCCGCTCCCTCCCCCAGCCCGTATCATGTGCATGGGGGGGGAGATCCCTGCCGACAGCCAGCAATTGGCCCGCTCCCTCCCCCCGCCCGTATCATGTGCATGGGAGGGAGATCGCTGCCGACAGCCAGCAATTGGCCCGCTCCCTCCCTCCGCCCAAAAGCACTGTAAAATGGGAGGGGGAGATCCTCATTCAGCCGATGTTGGGCTGCTTCCCTCCCCCTCCCGCCCCTAGGGTTAGCTTAGGCCCAGCCCTAAAGCTGGCGCCCAGCCTTTTACCAGCGTTGATTGGGCATAGGCCGGCCCGGCCCTACAGCCGGCGCCTCCAGCCTGCCGCGCTGTTCTAGGGGCTCCAGCTGAGGGACAGACCCTAAAGTCCTCGCCCTTTCTCCGTCTCGTGAGCTTGGCTGGCGCGGCAGCTCCGCCACCCGGAGGCCCCTCTGCCGGGCACTGGCTACCCTGGGGCCGACACGCCCACCCAAAGCTGCAACCTCTGATCTTAATTCTTCCCGCAAAAAACCCTTGATGTTACTTAAGAACACCTAAACCCCTTTGGTGATAGATGCACGCAGTCCCTTCTGTGCCAGCTGCACTCCTTGGTGTCAGTCTCTCTGCGCTTTAAGAGTTTTACCGCCGCTAGAGGATGAATTTTGCCCATGGCCTTATTTACCTTCCTCCTAGCTTTCTCTTTCCGTGGCCCTTTTAAAATTTGCTTTGGACTAAATACAGACCAAATGATTAAAACCTCACTCCACAGCGCCTTTAAGCGGGCGCATTCCTGCCGTAACCGATAAATCAACTCTAGTGTTTTGGTGTTGGCTGGATCATTCCCCACGAGGTGTAGCAAACTAACATCCGGTTTCACCTGAAATTCTGCTCACTCCTTGTCCAGAGCCTGTTACAGATCAACCCAGCACCTTCCTCTCTTCCCAAGCCAACGCCAATTCACCCCCTCTCCCGTACACCACAGCTGCTGGCCGCACCGCTGATCCTTCGCCCATACGTGCGCCCACTGAACGAAAGGAATGTCCCATGATCCACACTTCCAGGGTCTTTTGTGCAGCTGTCTACTGAGAGGGAAAAACATGTTAATCTTCTTGGCTCCGCACGTTGCTGTGCCCTTAGGCCCTGATGTAACCCCCTATAGGCACTGGGTTTCCACCTCCCCGGTTTCCACATTTGGTCCGGCATACAGCCGTTCTCAGCTACCGCTGTTGCGGCACCAATTCTAAAGCAATGGGTAACAAATACACTGGGATCCATCCCCCTTAGCAGCAAGGCACCGCCTAAAAACGCTTTGAAATTGGTACCCTGTGAGTGGTGTTGCGTCCTGATGGATGATGAAATTGCTCCCAACCTTGGGCCTGTGCCTTACGTACCCCTTACTCAACGCCACTGGACAAACTTCCGTTATCCTCCATAGTGAGGTGGACCCACGCTCCCCTTCCCGCTTGGTCGGTTTTAGACCTGCGAATCTTGCATACTACTGACGTAGCATTGAGAATCCTGCTCGCGAAAAACAAGCCCGAACCCTGGATTGTGTAAGATGCCGCCACTAGCTCGCCAACCCTGGAGGCACCAAGAAAGCCACGGCAAATACTACTCTGAACAGTTCCCTTTTCCGCTGTACTGAAACACAGCTCTTTTGCTGCCATCATCAATACCTTGAAAAAGAACGCTGTGACGTTCGAAACGCGTTGTATGGGTCTTTTGTCACATTAAAGTGCCCTTTTATTTATTTATTGTTGAATCTGGGTCCTTCCTGCTCAGTTTTTGCTAGTGCCCTTTTGTTCTCCATTTTCCTGTTATAGTGCATATCTGTAGCTGCACAGCCTGCCTACCGCTCCTAGGATGTGAGTATTGCTTATGTTCAGGGGAGCCTGCCAATGAGTCTGAGGGTGAGTGGGCTTGTACCATCTACCACCTGTCTTTAGGATAGTACCCATACTATTGCATATTAAGAACTATATCATATCATTTTATATACCTTGGCTTAGTGGTTTGGCTCACTTTATTTCATTATACCTGCATAGAGCGCTTTAGCCTATTTTTCTATCATCAATACCTGAAGCCTGTCTGGCGTTATCGGCTCCTTACTGTCAGTTCACTTGGCTTCACCCCTATCCCAGCCTATTCTTAGGGTTCTCCTAACTATGAAATCCTTAGTTATGTCCTTGCAGATGTGCCATTTCGGAAACCCACAGTCCTGCCATCATGGCCCCAACCCCCAGCTGCCTTCTGGGCCTGTAAGAAGCTAATGATCCGCGCGCTGCTACCACGCTTACCCTCGACTCTGTCCTTTTGCTTGAATACTAGCCATGTGTGCCAAGCCTGGAGGTAGGTTCTCCAAGTGTGTGGGGCTAGTGACTTCTGGATCAGGTCCATAAGTCCGCAATACCCATCTGCCCAAGGTGACGTGGGCATGTATTAGTGTAACCTTCCTAGCACTCTAGCATCCCTGAATAAGGCTCCTCAGTGTATGGGCAGTGAGTGAAACGGTCCAGCCATGCGTCGCAGGCATACCTCTTTGGTCATTTTCTCCCGTATGACGTGCGGGTATATAGAGGCGAATTTAAGATTGCGACTTGCGAGTGTGGTTACCAAATTCTAAACATATTCTTCCCACGATGTTCCCCAAATGTTTTATATGTGTCGCATCTAAGGTCTATGTATTTAAGGACGTTCAGACCCTCTACTGAGTGCTTCTCCAGCAGGCAGCTGGCTAACACAGGTAACCTCTTAGCCAGTTGTCCATGATTTATACTTACTAGCTCTCTCCTCACCTGTAGCCTTTGCTTTTTCCCTGGCCTGAAACCCATCAGCAAAAGGTTGTGTACGTCCGTGAACTTTCCCTTTTATTATCTCACTTTGAGTGTAGATAGACGAATCCGTCTAGCTACTTCTAGGGCAAGCAGGTAAATAGTGGCTGAACCAGCCTGGGTGGTGAAGGATTGATACTGATCCCCCCGCGCCCCCTGCTTGGCGTCGCACCCAGAGCGGGTGTCTGGCTTCCCTCCTCGGCGTCCATAGAATTGATCAGCAGTACTGCCGCTCCTATCTAGATCAAAACTCACCAGTGAAGGAATGAACAAATAATTTATTAAATTACCTAAACGGATACACCAACAAACAGAAAAGAGAACCTCCTCCCACGCGTTTCAATTGAAATGGTCTTTCTCAAGGCGTGCAAACCGACTGGAGAGAGGTCCTAGCGCCGGCGTAAGTGTCCTTCCCTTTACATTAAAGTGTAAGCTCTTCGGGGCAGGGACTCTACCTTAATGTTACTTTAATGCCTAAAGCACTTATTCCCATGATCTGTTATTTATATGATCTGATATTTATTTGGTTACCACGTGTATTACTAATGTGAAGCGCTATGTACCTTAATGGCGCTATATAAATAAAGACATACAATACAATTGCTGGTACTTACGCCGTCATCCTTAATTTTTGGGGCCTTGCTCTCCCGCGCTGCTCCCTGCGTTGCACCGCTTGGCCTAGCCTTAAGTGTAAAATATACTGGACAACTAACAAGCTCCTATTGAACCCCCAAATTAACCACAACATATATATAAGCATATGAGTGTCACAGAGGAGTGCTACTGAGCATGGCAATATATATTTAAAACCAGAGACAGAACCTAAAACGCAGACAAAGCTCAGTTTTAGCACATCCAGTGAGACTCATACACGGTACAGTGCCTAAATATATATGTATAAATATCTATTAACTAAAATGGTCTTTTAGTTTGACATCTTTGGCCAAAATTGTATGTAAGCCCCTGAGCCAACGTCCACATTTCAGGGGTCCCTAACGCTAATATAAATTCTTAATAACCTGTGTAATAACAAGAAGAATGATTTATAGTAAATCTGACAATATTAGTTGCAAAGTTGTAAGTCTGATTGAAGCTTTTATTAACCTGTACATTACCAGGAAAAGCACTCTGTATTAGAGATGTCACAGCCAAACTGCAAGCAGGCGAGTTCCCCTGAGTGACTTAATAGATACCTGGCCTTAAGTGACCGGAGAATCACCGCTGTCTCTTTAGGAATTTATACATACAGGTTTTGTGAAACGTCGCTGTCACTATCTGAGTCGCTATTACCCGTACTAGACTAGGATTTATTTCCTTACCTGGAATCTCGTTGCTCGGGTTAGTACCCTGCGCTGACCTGGCCTGAAGCGCAGTGACTGGCCTCTGCGTCTGTCCCCCTCCTCGCCATCGTCTCTGCGCTGCAGTTAATCTGCCTGACACAGCGTGGCCCATGGGTGGGAGGGGCAGGGGTCCCCGGTGGCTGGGGCGGTTTTACACCAGACCGCCCGCGCCCCTGCCAGCTGGAGGTAAGTAGGTGGGGTGGTTGGGTATGGCGTGTGGCGGTATGTAGTATGTTGGTGCTTCGCTGTAGTAACCCCGCTCACAGTCTGCCCTGTACTGTGAGGGGTAAGGTTGAGGTCGCCCTGAGGGGTGAACTTGAGGTCGCCCTGCAGTACCGCTAGGGGCCTCATGGTGGCGCTGCTGCAGAGGAGGGCCAAGGTAACAGCCTGCCTCTGCAGACCTGCCTGTGACCTCCTGTCTCTTTAATAAACATGGGGAGGGAAACCCCCCCCCCCTCCCCTGCTCACAGAAGCCCGGGAAGGGAGGGTGGAGCAGGGGGAAAGGTCAGCCTGCAGCCCGCGCGCGGGAGAACAGCGCCCCTCCCTCCCCTGCTGCAGCACATGGGAGGGAGGTGAGTCATGGTGCCGAGGAGCCAGCAGCACCGCACGCAGGACGGAGGGGTGAGTGGGATGGGGGCGCGGGACGGAGCCAGATGGTCCCCGTGGTGGGGGTGTGGGGAGGTGGTATGGGGGGAGCCGGCGCGTGGCCACCCCCAGCAGAGGGGTAAGCGGCCTGTTGCAGTGGGAGCCGACAGGCGCGCTCCCCGGCCGGCGCCCTGCGGTCGGGAGATGGTAGGGGGGGGACCTGGGCATCGGGCGCCCTGCTCGGCGCGCGGCCGTCACCTGCAGAGTGGTGAGCGGGCTGGCGGCGCCGGGGCTGGCGGCGGAAGCACAGGAGCGACCCGCCCCCTCCCTGCCGGGACTGCGCTTGGGCAGAGGGAGAAGGGCGCGGGTGGCGGGACCTCGCCGAAGCGCGAACCGGGAGGGGGGACAAGGCCTGGGAGCAGGGGAAGAAGGGGTGCGGGAATAGAGGCCGTGAGGCCCCGTGGTGGAATCAGTAGTGAGGCGGAGGGACCTTGCAGGGGAAAAAGCCGCGAGGTGGCGGGGCACAGGCTGGGGGGCGGATAGAGGGGCATAAGGCTGGAGGGGGCCCCAGGGTGGGCGCGGGAGCGTGGTGGTCTGCAAGCAGGCGTCTGCACTTGCCGGGGGAGCTGGGAGGGCTGTGGGATGGGGAATGGGGATCCCTACCTGCACCTCAGCGCTGGGATCTGCGCGGGGCAGGGACACTTACCGGCTCCTCTGGTGCCGCAGCATCAGCGGCCTCCTCAAGCTCATGGGCGAGGCTGGCAGGACTCGGGGTCTTCATACAGCGGGGGGGCTGCTGCAGTCACTGCGGCCTTCCCTCGCGGTCTTGAAATGGCAGCTCAGCAGCCAGCGTTCCTGCAAGGTAAGGGGAAAATTCCGCTAGCTCTGTCTCTCTCCCCTGGGGCCCCACTCTTTATACCCTCTCCCCCCTCCCCCTGCATGGGAGGGGACAAGCAGCCTTCCCACTCCGTGTGGGAAGGGGGAGGGGGGTTAGCCGACCCCCCCCCTACCAGCTCTCGCCAATCAGGACGTCGCAGCCCTTAAGGAGCCTACGACCCCATGCTGGGGCCTCTGCCTCTTCAGAAGAAAAACAAATGCCAGCTGTAATTATGTCACCAAATTTCACCTATCAATACATGGAGAACGAATTGACCTGCAGGTACTTTAGGTAATTAGAGATTGCACACATGAAACTACAGTATTGAAGTAAAGAAATAAATTAAAAAAATGTAAAAAAAAAAGACTGAACTGCAGCTTTAAATATGTTGCCATAATGTGGTACATGTACAGTACTGTAACGCTTGAGATAAAAGAGTTAAGATTCAGTTAACATCTTTGCTTGATGTGTACAGTGTGAATTGGAATTCATAGCAAACACAATGGCACAAAATAATTTATCCGCAAAAAATACTAGATCAACACATATCCAAATTCACTTGTATTGCTTTGACACACCCACATAACGACATATATTATTACATTTTATATAATACACATGCAGGGATCAAACTTAGAACTTTCCGTTTACTGGAACCAATGCTTTACCTCTACACCACAGGCTTGGTGTGACAAGGCTGATCCTATAAATATATTTATCCTCTACAGCACATTACCATAGTGCTTGGTGTACTATGTAAATGTTAAGTTTCTTTCTAAGGTCTATGACATCACACAGTCCCTGTGGTGTAGAGGTACAGAATTGAGCTAGCATATGAAAGGTCCTGGGTTTGATTCCTGTATAATATAGTATAATTTATAAATTATAAAAAATAAATAATAATTTATAAATTATTATTTTATTATATTGTATAATGTATAAATTATTATTTAAATGTTTTATAATTTATAAATTAAAGTGTGGGGTTGCGGGAAGAAAAAGATGAGGTATAAAGACACTAATTGGGGCGGCTTCCTCGGGGAGAGAGTCAGTTAATGTTGATAACCTTCTGGCCCCCCCGCCCAAATTCATGTTTTTAGGGCTTATGTTTCCAGTTAGAGGCACACACCACAACCTGAGAAAGCCTTTGTAACAGGGGTAAGCATGTTACCAACAGCTACTGTAGGGCTGTTGGGTGTCGACCGCCAAGGAGTTAATCCCTGCCTGGAAGAAGGAGGATGAACGAGTCCAGGCCACAGGGTTGCTGTTCTTAGAGCTGTTCTTAGATTACAGAAGGGACGCTGGTTCAGACGTTTGCTACTATACGATGTGATGCACATAGCCTTTTGCTTGCTGGAGCTGTATTTTGTGTTGCTGAATAAAAGCCTACGTTTACTTTGCCAAACGCAAGTCTCCCGTCGTTACCTCTGCATGCATCGCCTACAGCCTTCTCCAGCCTCCTATCCAGTCCATAAATCGCAGTGTACAGGGGAATCCTCAGTCAGCAGAAGCGCTGCATGCAATGTGTGCAGGAAGCTTACAACTGCTCCATTAGCAACTAAACAGGTTACAAAATTGGTCTGTAGCTTTTCATTACAGTAAATAAAACGGGTGCATGGTACCCGAATATAGAGCGTATTGTTTTATCAAATCAGGGACTGTACAATCCCGTGTCAACAAGACCCCGTCGGATATTTTGTGTATTACATTTCTGAATCTTTCCAAAAGGATAAAGTGCAAAAAATAGCTCCCCCAATCAGATAGCTGTAATATCCGGAAGCAAGAAATACAATGTGCCAAGGAAGATGTGTTAGCAGAAGAACATACTGTATACAGAGCTGTTAAATACACTTCATACGAGATAAAAAAAATAGAAGCAGCTAGGAAATAAGGCCAGCCGTTTGCACCAAAATAACTTCCTTATGTAGTCATGTCTAACAATGCCTACTGTCATCTCTCCTGCTGGCAGCAAGACCTGGTAATTTACAGGAATGCCAGCAGTAATTATGGAGGTTTGCCCTCACACCCTGGTGAGGTGCCCTATGTATGGATGGGAGTGGCTACATGTTCTGAGTCCATTGTTAGTGACCTCAGAGATGTGCCTGCCTCCTGAGGTATATAAGGCACTACACTGCCTAAAGTTAGTGCGCGCACAGAAGCGGAGAAGTTAGTCTGGAAGGTTGAAGTACAAGGAGAAGCCACAAGTATAAGGTGCCCATTAGTGCCGTAACTAGTGGCCCCAAATAATCTTTAAGTGAGCTAAGGCCAACTGTGTCCAGGGACCTGGCACAGGGGTGACCTCCCTGCGGGGAGAGGAAATCCCACTCCATTGGGAGGCCGTACCTTCTGAAGGGAATCATGGAGAATGTGCGGCTGAGACGATTTACTGCAAAGGGCAGCTCGCCCACCTCTGGTACAATAAAGATGACTTGTGCAAAGAGAACCCCCTGGTGTGAGTTTGCAATTACTCTCCTGGGGCCCTCACCACCAAGAAGGAGTTCCTCATCAGGACCATCTACCTGCATCCGCATAGATCCTGATGAGGTGGAGGCGCTGCACATGATGAAAGTAGGACTCGTCACCCACTACCTCAGATACCTGTCTTGCATGACATCCCCCCATACCATCAAGCGGGAGACTCAGGAGTCCTGTTGCCTACAGGTGCACCACCATACACAGACATGTAACGGGGCTGGATAGACCACAGGGGCCAATGTGAGATTGGGTGGGTCAGACCAGACACGAACACCCGTTACACTTAGAAAAAGGAAACATGCATTTTTATTGCCGTTTGCTGCTTCCGTGTTGAAAAAAGTGAACCGTTTTCTGCTTCTGACAATTGCACGGCAGAAAAATATTTTGAGTAAAAAAATAAATAAAAACTTTTGTGAAGATGCAGAAGGAGCCCGGTATGTATAATGTGTATTTCCAGGCAGATTCGGAGTGTGTACAACCTGAGAACCTGAAAAACTGTACTTTTAAATCCTAGGGGTTTCGGGAAGTGGACACATTTTACAGGAATGGTTTGCTAGAGACAATGAATATGGGCGCAGGCTCGCTGTGTCTTGGGCTCCGTGGCAGTGAGAAGGTGGAAGCGTGTGCAATACCAGAATAATACGCGGGGAAGAGAGGACGCATGGCAAGAAGTCCATGTGTTTTGTAGCTTCGGTGCCCTGCATACAATGCAGAGCACAACCGCATGCAGAGCAGATCGTAACACAGCGTCCATGTATAACGGCAACGCTGCTTCCACAGGGGAACAACGCTTGGGATACCGATCTAGTAAGACTTGCTGTCCTCGGTGCTGCGGACGCACAAGCAAAAAGCAAGTGGATCCGGAGACAGTGTCTGCCACGATTGAGCTTGGAGGGGGGTGGGGTCCATACTTCTAAATGGGCCCCCTCCCAAGGCAGCGGCACCAAAGACCGTAAATCTCACTTCATCTGAACGTTGGAAAAAAATGGGGGTGGGGGTTGATCTCAACTCAAGGGCCACCAACAGGTCAGGTTTTCAGGATATCCCAGCTTCAGCAACGGTGGCTCAATCAGAGGCTCAGTCAAAGTTGAGTGTTATGGTCAAATCCTTTTTTGAAGTGGGTGAACCAAGTTGTAATCCCAGTGTCATATCTCCTTGTGACTCACAAAAAATAGATTGTAAGCTCTACGGGGCAGGGATTCCTTATGTCTGCAAAATTCTACATACAGCACCATGTACACCTTGTGCTACATGAGGGAGGAAGCGAGAACATGTAATATATTTATTAACAGTACCTGCCTTTCAATTCCCTTGTCTATGGAAGCATAATTGAAGTCCCCGGTCCCTAGGAATGGATGCATCCGTTGTAATTGTACAAGTTTGATATTGACGCTAAAGGATAGTTTAGCTAATGAATTGCATCTTAAAGCAGCAACACAACCCCACCCCCACAGAAAGCCATCGGTTTAATATTCGTGTCTTACCTGCTAATTATAGCCAGCTGGGGTTTTTTTTTTTTTAGTGTTGAAAAATCATTATTTTCTTGAGCTTCTGCCGTTAATCTGTAGACGGCGCTGGACTCTGGGGTGAGCTCCATTTTAACCTCCCAGACACCTAATAATTCCAATGCTTATATATCCTGTACCAAGCACCCGATATTGAAAATAAAAACAGAGTCGGAGTTTAAAAATACAAAACAGCGACGAGCACAGACTGCTTTGACAGTTCCTATTTGATACAGAAACTCTGTTGAATTGGCAGATCTAGAAAGGGAGAGAGATTGCCAGGCACCCTGGTTAGCAGGCTTGCATGCCATCTGGTGATAATATTTTGCCTATCAGTTCTAACGTTGTTTTTTCATTGGTTGCTTTACTTCACATTGAGTTGGGTGTGAACTGCAAGGATCAGCTGAGCAGGTGTCTTCCTAATTGTGTGATCTGTCAGAGCAAATACCCCTTCTGCATGCTGAGAAGCATTGCAAGCACCTCCAGTTACCGAAACAGGTTCGAGCGCTCAGTGGGCGAGTGTCAAGCATCAGCTGTCAAGCTGACAATGCAATATATCAAAAACAAAGGGCAGATTTTCATTTCCAAGTCCCCCTGTTCCTCACAGGGATTGAAAACATCCAGTGATTTCATTCCAAAGACATCATAGAGCTCTGGTTTCCATAGAACAGGGGGGCCCAACACCTGTCCTCAAGCTCCCCCACCAGGTCAGGTTTTCAGGATATCCCTGCTTCAACGCAGGTGGCTCAATCAGCACCTGCTTCAGCACAGGTGGTTCAATAAGTCCCTGCTCCAGCACAGGTGGCTCAGCCTTTGACTGAGCCCCTGATTGAGCCACCTGTGCTGAAGCTGTGATATCCTGAAAACCTGACCTGTTAGTGGCCCTTGAGGACGGGCGTTGTACAATGCAGGACATGGAAGAGCGCACACAGGCTTACATTACATGATATCACTACATGTACCTCTGAAATCCCTGGATGCAGAATACTGTTACCACAGTACCTGATAACAACACCCCACAAATACAGTAAGCTGGCTAAATAGTGGCATAGCATTGCCAAGAGGGGGCAGAATAAATCAAGCTGTCCGTGTCTTTACACCCCCGTTACCCTGGAAGAGAAAGAGGTCGTTTTAAAGTGTATCCTACAGTGCAGAGAGCCCCAGCGCATTTCAGCCCTGATAGAAAAGAGAAGACCCTTTTATCCATAGAACGACAAGGATTTACCGGGAGCACATTAGGCAACGAACTCCCGGTCAAAAGTGTGTTGACGATCCGGTTCTGCTGTTGTATCCCATTTCCTGGTCCGTTAGCCACTGTAGTTTCAAGAAGCAGAATGGAGCAGTACTTCCATTCAAGTAAATGGGCCATATGTTATCTTCCAGCTGTGGAAGGTGTCTAATGAAGAACATTGCTGAGTAGATATGGCCCACAATTGGTTTTCCCCCCTTAAACAGTTTAATTTTCTTTAGACTGGTGTTGCTGTTACTACTCTGCTTAGATGATAACTTACTATACAATGTAGATGATATAATGGCCTTGATGTGGTGCAAACATTTGACAGTATAATTCTTTATCCCGATTGGAAAGTACTTGGTCCACAATACAGATGGAAAGTGCTGGTCCCCGCATCCTGAATGGGATGTTCGTGTAGAATGTGGCTCTCTTCTTCTGCAGGAGATCCGCTTCATATTTATAGAGAAAAAACAGAACAGGTAGCGCTAACTAAATCAAATATTGAAAAACAATCTAAAACCTTAAGTATGGATAATATCTATACATGAGGGGCTGCCTATGATACAACAACTGACCCCCTGGTCAGAACAGTGTACAAGGAAGAAAAATATGTATCTGTGGCGCCTACTAATAACAAAAAAGGATATAAAAACCAAGCCTGTTGGACGATCAGGAAATGGCTCCAGGTGTTGAAGAGAATGCTTAAAAAAGAGAAAACATAATACATAGCATAATACAGTATGGTAGGTGGACTGACAACATACAATACAGACATATAATACAGATATCAATCAGCTGGGAGATCAACAGGTGAAAAGTTAAATTAAAAACATTTAATAAAACATTTCATAAAACATACATGGAACATAAGAAAAATAAAAAAATATTTGAACTAGGTCAGGTCGACACACTGCAACAATGGTTGGAATGTGGCTCTCTTCTTCTGCAGGAGATCCGCTTCATATTTATAGTTGCAAATCCTGAACACGCCAATTTCCAATCTAGTGTAAACTAACCACACCCCATTAAACAAAATTCTTTCTCTTTAGTTATTTATAACATGTGTTACCAGGAAGTGATACGTGCAGTTACCTCTCGTTTTCACATCTGTCTTGGTGCTGGGGTGCGTAAAGTGGGGGGGGGGGGGATTTTTCTGGGTGGGTACGACTGCTGCAGAGGCACCTCGCTCCTCTCCACGGCATCGAAATGAAGCGCTCGGGGATCACGTGAGGCCCCTGCCATGTCTCCTACCACGTCTTCGGCGACGCATCGCCATGGCAACGTGGGTTCATATGACGAGACGCCATGGCAACGCACGTCAAATTACGTTGCGGGTCACGTGACATCACGTCGCGTGACCCCGAGTGTCATTTGACGCCAGATTTTTGGAAGGGGGGGGGGTGCGAGCACAGGTGCTGGCTGGCAGGGGGGGTGGGGGGGCGCAGCTAGTCCCTGTGCTCATACCCCCCCCTGGAGCGCACTCTGTGGGGGAATTGCAGGTACTATATAAAAAATAGCAGCATTATCCTTATACAGTGTATGATATTAATTGTGTGGGGAGATCTTTCTCTCTGTCTCTCTCTCTCTCTCTGTCTCTGTCTCTGTCTCTCTCTCTCTCTGTCTCTCTCTCTCTCTCTCTGTCTCTCTCTCTCTGTCTCTCTCTCTCTCTCTCTGTCTCTCTCTCTCTCTCTCTCTGTCTCTCTCTCTCTCTCTCTCTCTCTCTCTCTCTCTCTCTCTCTCTCTCTCTCTCTCTCTCTCTCTCTCTCTCTCTCTCTCTCTCTCTCTCTCTCTCTCTCTCTCTCTCTCTCTCTCTCTCCCTCTCTCTCTCTCCCTGCTTCAGCATAAGTCAAAGACTGAGCCACCTATGCTGAAGCAGGGCTATCCTGAAAAGCTGACCTGTTGAGAAATGGAGTTGACCGCCCCTGAACTACAGACTTGAAATGTTAATTAAATATAACCAACCTTTTCCTTTGTTTCTTGCAGGGTACAAGTCGAGTTCTACGTCAATGAAAACACATTCAAAGAGCGACTTAAACTGTTCTTCATCAAAAACCAAAGATCAAGTATGTTTCAGAAAAAGGAATTTGCTATCACCTAGTATGTCTGAAATATGTGCAAGCAGCACAGCAGGTATATATATATATATTGGGTCGATCCCAACTATTATCAGAGCACGCAATAATATTACACACTCATTGTGTATTTGGTCAATTTTGTAGCAAAAGTGGAGCAAAGAGTCATTTTCACTGTGTCAATTAGCATCCATGTACCAATTGTTACTCCTGATGCATCAGGTTGGATGTGGGGGGGGGGGGGGGGGGTGTCAATCTCTGCATACTCTATTTAAAAAGAGCTAAAAAGGGTTCACCGACCCAAGGGGTGTGTGTGTGTATAATATATATATAATACACACACACCCCTTGGGTCGGTGAACCCTTTTTAGCTCTTTTTAAATAGAGTATGCAGAGATTGACACTCCCCACATCCAACCTGATGCATCAGGAGTAACAATTGGTACATGGATGCTAATTGACACAGTGAAAATGACTCTTTGCTCCACTTTTGCTACAAAATTGACCTAATACACAATGAGTGTGTAATATTATTGCGTGCTCTGATAATAGTTGGGATCGACCCAATAGAGACAGGAGGAGAGTTTTACGTATTTTAAATGTTCAGCAGGGGTATCTATGTATGTATGTATGTATGTATGTATGTATGTATGTATGTAGCACTGTCCATGTACATAGAGCTTCACAGCAGTAATACACGGACATGATATTATAATACACAGAGGGAATAAGCTCTTCAGACATAAAACTAACATTAGAAAAAGGAGACCCTGCCCTGAAGAGCTTACAATCTACGTGGTAAGCTTTTTGGGGCAGGGTCTCTCTTTCCTATTGTTACTTTCATGTCCGAAACGCTTATTCCCATTTTGTATTATAATATTAATAACAATATAATATATTATTGTACATCACTGCTGTGAAGCACTATGTACCTGGATATATATCTATCTATATATCAATATGAATATAATAAAATACTTCATATTTTGTATGAATCTGTGTTTGAATGAGTTAATAGATTGAAAGCTAATTGCATACACGGTTCTTTAAGGAATGAGTACCTATTCATGGAAATATACTGCCATCTATTGGTGTGTTGGTGTAGTGTTATTGAATGACAGTATGCATTGATTGCATTGTAGTACGGGGTGTTCTGTCAGTGTGCTGGTTGGTGATATGTGACAGATGTGGTGAATACATTGCTGTACACGCAGTGTCCTGGTTGTGTTCCTTAATGCCTTTAGGAACAGAATGGGTGAAGAATTGTCATGATATGAAACTAACTATATTTGGTTTAGAGCCGTTAAAGTGAGAATTGTTTTTATTTTTTAACATAGGATGGAAGCAGGGGGTCTCCGGAGCTAAACCTCACTAATGGCAGCTCCCGGGACCCTCTGCTTCCGGAGATACAGACCTCCATAGAGGCCGCTCTGCTCGAGCTAGCAGTGATCAGGTAATGGCCGCTGTTCGAAGCACCCGCGTCCTGCGAGCCAATAGGACGCTGTGACCTCATCCGGTGCGACTTCCTATTGGCTCGCGTGACGCGGGAGCTCTACATTTGCAGGAGATAGATAGTAGCGCTACGTACGGAGGTACGTATCTCCGGAAGCAGGGGGTTCCCAGAGCTGAAATTAGTGGGGTTTCACTCCGGAGACTGCCTGCTTCAATCCCCTCTTTAAAAAAATCTAAAATTTGCTAACACATCGCCGGATTGGATAACTCCTTTAAAGCTGCAGCCCAAGCAATATCCTACATGTGTATTTTTTTTAATAAATCAGTTCTGTACTGTGAGAAAATACTTGTAGCATTTAAAAAATATCTCTGACATTTTTTATGTATTATAATACAGTATGTATTGTCTTTTTTTCAACCTCATCTACTATGTAACTATGTAATCCACACAATGATAAGTAATTAGCTAAATTGCCGATCAACCATTCTCCTGTGATTGATCAGCGGAAATTTTGGCTGTGGGGTTCACTAAATGGCTGCAGAAGAGTATTGACTCCGTATCTGTGACTTTGTAAATGGTTGCTATAGAAACAAGAAAGTCTTGTGACATAATACATTAACAATTTAATTCAGAGTGTTTTTTTTTTTTTTTTTTTTTTAAACGCTACAAGTATTTCTCATAGTGCAGAACTGATGTATTTTTTTAAAACACCTGTAGGATATTGCTTGGTCTGCAGCTTTAAGTTACAATTTCACACTGAAATATTCCCACTACAGCTATTTGCCACAATTAAGTGACCTGAATTAGAAAAACAGCCAACATTAATAGAGCTGACACATTGCTGACATTATCTGAGAGCGTAAAATTGTCGTGCTACTTAATAGCTGTGCATGTAAATCAATATTGTGGTTCAGAGGTCTGCTTGGTGAAAGTGTTTTTTTTTTTTTTTAACCTTCCAAGGTGAAAATAGCATTGTAGCATTGCATTGAATTATCCAATGCTGAATAGATTTCATAGAATACAGGCAGCTGTGTTTGTAGGTCAGCTGGCTGATAATTCTATGTCTTTTTAAAAGAATAAAACATTCAGGGAAGAAAATGACCTACTTACATTTCTATTCAAAATCCGTGGTCAATCCTTGGCAAGCTTAGAAAGGTTGCTAAATCAGTATGTGTGTATAATAAAACTCCTGACCTGTTCCTTGTAAATAATTTACTAAGCTTGATAAACCGCATTGGTATCACATCCTTAAATACACAGACCTTCCCACTGGATTTAGAATGAATAGGACATTCCAAAGGGACCTTTTTTGAAGCTGAGTGATGAGACATGTTTAGTGTAACCATGACAACAGTCTGGACCAATCATATTGCAGAATTTCTGAAAGGTCCATGTCCAATTCTGATTAGTAACCCAGACTTGGTAAAAAAAAAATCAAAACAACAACAAAATCATTCAGAAGTGACTACAGCTCAATAACCTACAGTATGGGTACAGAATGCTGTGTGGTAAGCTGACTTCAGGGACAAGAATAATTAAAAGCTATCCAGAAGTTGGCCTTTGGAAGTCCAGTTATACACCGTATAAAACTATTTAATTCCCCTTGACACCAAGCGATGTTAGTCATATCAGTAAAATGTGTATTCATTAGTGTGTGCTTGCTCCGTGTGATTGGTTTGAGGTGATATATCAAGGCAATTTTGGAACAAAACCGGAGCAATTAAATGCATTTTTCACATCGCCCTTTTTTATGTGTGTGACCCTCCTCACCCGGCTCTGAAAGAGGACACATCAGATTAGTTATGCACAATGGCCTTTGCAGGGTCTGGGTAGGTGCAGGCTGGGCGTGGATGACAGTATGGGGGAAAAGACGGGTGCTAGGAACTTTTAAAAAAACAAGGTGCTTTTTTGGCAGCCATGTACAGTGAAACACTTCACATGTATTGCCGTACGATGTGGCAAATAATAGCTTCCGGGACTTCATCCCCTGGTAGTTTCCAGTCTTATTCAGGGGAGGTGCATAACTTAGTTACCCATTGAAAAGGAAGGAGTGGAAACAGCTTGCAGGGAGGCTATAATGCAACGAGACCCTGCTGGATGGCAGGTCCCATGTGAACGCAGACTGCAGTGTAGCCTGTATAGGCAACCCTGTGAGGACAGTGATGGTGAGGCTTCGACAGGAGCAATCCTATCAAACCAGGACAATTTGCATCTCTCTCCCACAAACCTAGGTTTCCTGTCCCTTTTACAGGTGCTAGTTTGGAGAAGGCACGTCACTAAATGGAAAACAATAAAGGGTGATAGGACATATCTTAATACATATTCCTAAACACGCAAACCTACGTCCAAGACTCACAGTGAGAACCCCAGTTAGAACTCTGAAGAACTTGCTTCTAGAACAGAGTGGGGCTATATATACCCTTTGTACTTCCTATAGTGACATCGCTGGTCACGAGGTAGTAAGGGAAGAGGTAATCCCATCAAGTTAAAGCCCTTTATAGAAATAGTTGTCCTCCAAGAGGGGACTGCATCTGCAAAGTCACTCGTTCCAGTATTCCCTCTGTGTGTGACAGGCTGTGATTTGAGAAGTGTCAGGAGTTTCCTAGAGCACATAATACCATGGGATATACTGTATCTGCATCAGTGTTGCTTCACTTTTGGTCTTTGCTCGCACACAACTCTAAGTACTGTATGAGGTGGTATACAAGCTGTGCCAGATGTAAGAAACGTGACACACACACGATGCAACCAAGAGCGACGAAATGCCATGCCCGTGTTAACACGGATACCTCCCACTCCCTCTGTCTTTTTGCTACAGGCCTCAGAATACGACTCTTCAACTTCTCCCTAAAGCTGCTCTCCTGCCTCTTATACATTGTGCGTGTTTGCATGGATAATCCAATACAGGAGGTTGGATGGTAAGTTCAGCCTGCACTTTTCATGGGATAATTCCTCTCTCTCCACCGCGAGTTCAGAGGCTGCACAAGGGAATATTTCTCATTCTGCTTCTAATCTACCAGAAAGTAAAATAATCTCAGGGTTTTTTTTCTTCTTCAATGGAGGCGGCATGGATGGGGAAGTAAAGGGTTAATGTGACAGTCCTTTCTTATCTGTGGTTATTGGAGATCCTTCTCGCTGAGCCAGGTGGACTTCTACGCTTGCAGTAAATTAACTTGCACAGACGATAAAGCCGCTGCAGCTCGCTAAGAAAAAAATTAATCCCAAATCCGTACAAACCTGGCCGATAATATGAACCATAAACATACTCCCTCGTGTCCTACTAGGTATGCCGTGCAGCGCTATAAATCGTCACGCTGCATGGGTATCGCGTAATTCACAGCTGTGCAGTTTCAGACTGGAACAAATGATTAATACCATGCGGAAGGCACCATCTCGTTCTTGTGGACACTATGGGTCATTTTCAGTATGCTATAAAGCCGTATTCGCCTTGCTCCATGTATCTCAGAGAATGTGAACGATGTGCAGTACGAGCGTCACGTTATTTTAGTGTAACGTTGCATCCTCTTCCTATAACGTGAGGTGAAGTACGTCTTGGCACTAGTCCGATGGATGTTTTGAAATAGATCTTTAACTCAAGTTGAGAAGGGAAGGAGAGGGTAATAACGCTATGTTAGTTAAATCAAAGCTAACTCGGGTGTTGCATCCATCCAGATCCTGTTAAAGCCCGATTTCAGGGTGTGGGTGTAAGTAACGCCAAGTTTAGGTCAGACCTAACTAACGTAACATTAAGTTCCTGCGTTAACCTTCAAGCAGCAATACAGGTTTCATTTATTTTATTTTTCTTATTACAGGTGTGAAGCAAGGGGGTCTCGGGAGCTGAACCCTATTCATTTCAGCCCCGGGGACCCCCTGCTTCCCAAGATATTTACCTTGGAAAGGGGTGCTGGTATCATGTGGAGTTTAAATGTCCCTGTCACATGGGACAATAGAAAATGGCGCAGGATGATGTCATGGCTTCTCATTGGCTTGCAGGGCACTTAAACGCCACCATTATGTTTGGCCCACAGTTCCCTGACTGCATAGATACCGGCAACCCCCATACGGAGGTAAGTATCTCTAAAAGCAGGGGGTCCCCAGAGCTGAAATAAACACAGTCCAGAGCCCCCTGCTTCAATTCTGTAATAATAATAATAATGGGAAAAAAGACAATAAATGAAACCTGTATTGCTGCATTAATGCACGTTTGTGAATATATGCTGTTAGGCTTACAACTAATTCTCACATAGTTACATAGTAGATGTGGTTGAAAAAAGACTTACGTCCATCAAGTTCAACCTATGCTAAATTTAGACAACAGATTCTTTATCCTATATCTGTACTTACTTATTGATCCAGATATCTCATAAGGGGGGAAATAAATTCCTTCCTGACTCCAAGAATTGGCAATCGGATTACTCCCTGGATCTACATTCTATATCATTTGCATTATTGATAAGTATATATTCCACTAACAGCATTTCATGTTACGGCAATGCTCTTTACGGGAGAAAACATTAATGTTATTAGCCTTTGAAGATGCATGGTGAGGCTTAATGTGATGTTATCTTAGGTTAGCGCAGCAGTGGCCAACTCCAGTCCTCAAGGGCCACCAATAGGTCAGGTTTGCAGGATATCCCTGCTTCAGTACAGGTCGCACAATCAGTGGCTCAGTCAACTGTGCTGAAGAAGGGCTAAACTCAAAACATAACCTCTTGGTGGCTCTTTACATCTGGCGTTGGCCACTCCTGGGTAAGCGTCACGTTAAGTGACACAACTAAGCTTGGTGGATCTTGGCGGATCTTGGCGTTAAGTGACACAACTAAGCTTAGTGGATCTTGGCGGATCTTCGCGTTAAGTGACACAACTAAGCTTGGTGGATCTTGGCGGATCTTGGCCTTCGTGTTCACAAACAGTTTAGATGTCATGTGGGGACTGGAAGCCTTCAATGGGTTAGCTCATCAAAGAGGCGAGCCACTAACTTTCGAGCTGTGCATAAGAAACGATCTAGCATAACACGTGACCCCAATCTAGCTGTTCATGTAGCAATTTGAGTCAGAAAGCACGTCTTTGTGTAAAGCTATTACTGTTCTGTCACTGTGTGGGAAGAGGATGTGGGGAATTTCCATCTCCGCTTCACTGCTGTCAGATGTAGCAGCAACAATGTATCTGTACACGCACATGTTCTTTATTCTTGTGTTTCCAAATTCGGGGTCCCCCAGTTTGTGGCTGTGTAACTACTTGGGTGTCCTCTGGTTGCAGGAATGTTAAGGGGTCTATAAAGCGTGTATCATTGCAAAGGAAAATGTGTTTTGCTTATAACTACATCAAATGTGAGAAATTGTTCCTTACATCTTCTGCACTTACTCCCTCACCTGCTGTCTCTGTAAGTCTCCTAACACACCACTTAGATTGTAAGCTCTCCGGGGCAGGGATTTCCTTTCCTATTGTCTGACTTTGCTGCGCTTATTGTATTATTATAATTCCCTGTACTGTATTGTCTTTGTAAAGCTCTTAGTATACTGTTGGTACTATATATATATATATGCTCTGAGTACTGCTGCGGCCAGCTTTATTCTAACGTTTGCCCGGAATTGTTTTCGGCTGGGCGCTGAACTTGGGCGCGCGCCAGCCGCCTTCCCCTCCCCGCGTGCGCATCTTCTTCCTCACGTGCACATCGCATCTGCTCACCTCGCGATCCCCAGCTGCTCCCCCTTGCTCCCCCTGGCTGCTCCGCATCTTCCCCTTACCCCATCAACATTCGGGGCCTTCGGGGATGCCGGGGAACCCTGGCACGGTGTGACCGGCGCCACTGTGACGCGCGGCACGTGCCAGGAAACAGCCGCGAGACATCCGCGTCTGCCCGCACTTTGCGGTGGTCGGCCGCTTTAGAATAAAGGCGGACGCCAGTGTATACTGTTGGTACTATATATATATATATATATATATATATATATATATATATATATATATATATACCCAATATCAAAGAATCTGGAGCACTCACAAATTAAAAAAAATACAATTTAATGAAGTAACACAGGCATCAGGGGGTAATCACAGAAAAAAGAAGCAACGTTTCGGACCTTACGGTCCTTTCTCAAGCTCCCCCAGTGGGAAATGTATCTATTTTTTGTTGCTGGATGGTGATCCTGGCCGCACTGTGAGCACCACGACTCATCAGATAAGTTTTTTTCCTTTTACTTTTTCCCTTTGAGTGCCCTGAACATTCTTGTTTTATATATATATATATATATATATATATATATAGATATATATATATATATATATATATATATATATATAAAATAAAAAAACAAATAGACGATACCGTATAAATGTGTATATATACATATATGCATACATACATACATACGGTTCAGATTGTTAACCAGGAAGATGGAAGTTACTTCAGAAATGGAAGATTTAGTAGAATAGCTGTCTGTGAGTTGGGTTACTGGCTCTGCCCTTCTGTAACCCAGGCAGTGCTGAGAAGCTGTGTAATGGAGCAGGCATAAGCTTATAGGGGTCCATGTTAAAATGTATAAGAAGTAAAGAGTGACACTGTGAGTGCTCATTTGCATGTGATTACCCAGAATCCCTGGCTGCAGTGGAAGAGCTGTTTGCTAAGAGATAATGGGGAAAGGCCGCATTACAGACCTGTCTGTGACATGCGAATGTACCGTACGTGGTATTTTTATTTACTGTAGAACAGAAACAAATTGAGGGTAAGTAACTGAATTTGTTATGGCCTATCGTGTTACCCGCATCAGGTAATGCTTCACTAACTACTGCAGATCAGCATTTTTCAACCAGGGATCCTAGGAACCCTTGGGTCCCCCGGTCATCCCTAAAAGGTTCAATGTAATTTTAAGATCGTTTTAAAATTGCTCCAAATACAGAAGAATTTACAATGTGTCTGATATCAAACTCGCTGTTAGAGCGCGTTGGGGTTCCTCAGAGTTTCATTGGGTTCCTTGACCAAAAAAAGGTTGGAAACCACTGAACTAGATCCCGGATACATTGATGCAAGATACTGTATACTTTTGTAACATTTTAAAGACAGGTTTTTTTTTTAAGGGTGTACACACCTATGTACGCGCTTCTGTATTATTATTTTTTTTATTGTTGTATCTTTGGTGGGGGTGATGACATCGCAGCTGGGCGCGCAATGTCCGTACGTCTTCGCATGTGACGTCACCGCCGCCTAACTCGTTGCGCTGATCCACTTCGTGTTTGGAGCCAAAAACAGTTGTGATGCTCTGAAGCGGGAGGGGGGGACGGGACGTGTGAGGGAGTACTTCTTCACGGAAAGGGTGGTAGATTCGTGGCACGGCCTCCCAGCAGAGGTGGTAGAGGGCTAATACAGCAAGGGAATTAAACAAGCTCAGGATAGGTATGAGGGTAAATATGAAAAGACTATATATGAAAGGAAGCCCAGGATCCAATGGGGTCTGAGGTTTTGCAGCAGATCAGAAAATGGGCAGAATGGGTGGGCCACATGGGTGTTTCTACGTTAGTCTGTGTCTAATAAAGGGGTGGCCCCCCATTATGTAACTCGGGGAGATGGTCCCCCCTGTGTTCGCTCTGTATATATGTTGTTTTCTTGTATTTATAAGGCTGCATTTCATTGCTTTTTCCCCAATTTGTGAACGCATTGGTTATGGGCCGCCATTTTTTTTTCTCCCTTACCTCTTTTTCATTATGTTTATTCAGAGTGCTCCCTTCTATCGGATTCATTTGTATTTGAAACGGGGGCAGCAACAGAGGTGTCAAACTCAGTCCTCAAGGGCCACCAACAGGCCAGGTTTTGTGCATATCCCTGCTTCAGCACAGGTGGCTCAATCAGTGGCTCAGCCTTTGTCCATGAGCAGAATATTGAGATGCACAGTTGAAACATTGTACAAGACGCACGTCTGCTGACTATTTCCATAACGTGCATAAGGACCACACCGTGATCTTGTTTGTATTAATAGAACCTCCATAATAATAACAGCAGGCTCCTTCAACACTTTACCTTGCACAGCGGTCCAGAGCATTTTGGCGTGACCATCTCACTGGCGTTTAACCGCTGCCGATCTGCCGCAGAGTACAGCTAGCCGCCGGCTGTTTCACTGCAAAGCTAAATCCCCTAGCCTTAAGTCCTTGCCGCTAATCAGACCCTGTACCCTAAAAACCCTTAACCCCTTACCCTAAGCTATTATAACCTTACCCTAAACCCCCTAAAGTTAACCCCAAATACGAACACCAATCTCTCTAATCCCTTACCTTCACAGGGAAATGGCCGGTGGCTAGCTAGCTGTCCCTTGTAGCTGACCGGCTACGGGTGGCTAGCTAGCTGTCCCTTGTGGCTGACCGGCTGTGGGTGAGATGGCCGTGGTGAAACATCCCATTCCGTGGCACAGCACGCAGTGGATTGAAGTGGACACGTTACTGGAGTTGTCTTATATTCTGTTGTCTTATTCTTCTTTTAGTGGGGAAGGCAATAAACAGAACTACACAACGTCATCGACGGGTATCAGCTGGTAAGCATTGGCAGAGCTGATGAGGCTTTTACAGGCATGTGGGGTGATTAGACATTCTGATAGGTCCGTAGGGTCTTAAGTGTCCGCTATAAAGTGAAGCACGTATTGTTTGACACAGTGAAGGAAAATGTATCTTCTTCCAACCGTTCCATAAACCGCTGTGGTGAATATCTATTCACAATTTCTCTCTCTCATCATGTTTGCACAGGGAACCAATCTTGTGGGTGGATCGGAAGACACCGCTATGGGCAATCCAGGTAGGGTACTGACTGGCCTGCAGACAGGTTTTTGGAGCTCGGAATTCAAGTCCCGACCTGGGCCCCTACAGAGTTGGGGGGTTGGTGCGGAGAGAGAGTGCGGGCCTGGTATGGGTCGTAGTTGTTGAAAAAGGGGTGAGGCCAGTGTGCGGGTCAAAGATGTTGATGGGGACAAAGGGGATATTGTTGAGTGGGATGAATTGTTGAACTTTACCAGCAGGCCTATTCCATCAGCGATGCGTGGGAGATGTTGGAAGAAAGTTAGACCCCAATTTCTGCCATGCCAGGGACAGCTGTCCCTACTGTCCCCCACCTGTGGTCGTCTCTGGGGAAAGTGCATGAGTAGGGTATTGTTTTGAAGCTTTTCTGTGGGTATTGCTCCTTATTATCACAGATATAAGAGCTGATCAGCCCCCTTCAACGGAAATTAAACAGATAATAGGGGGATCAATGTATCCAGCTAACTTCATTTACGCTACACAATGTGTCAATGATTTAGTAACGCATTCGTTATTGCCTGCATTAAATGGAAGGAATTTCTGTTTTACGTTTCCTACATTCGACGCGCGTATCTGTGCTGGATTCTTTAATGCACAACATTGGGACAAATCGCTGCAGACTGGTTTATCTCCCTTCTACTTCTCATTGTAAACACTCCACTTTTCACCAGCTGATACAAACATGGGCAAACTGAAGCAAAGCACCTTGGTTCATCAATGCACGGGTCAAATGATGCAAGTGGGAAATCCAGATGTAGGCACTCTGGGAATTACAGCACCTGCCACTAGATCATTGCTTGTGCTGCCTTCGAGTCATGGGACCTGCAAGTCATTGGGCCTGCAAGTCATTGGTGGGCAACCTCTCTGGGGTTTCACCTGCGCCCCCCAACATCTCCCTCTCTTCCCTATGGAGTGGAGATGCTGCTGGTTTGGATCATGGCTTATTCCTACTCCCTGAGCTGCCTAATGACCATTGCATCACTAATTCCCAGTGTAAGCAGGGGAGTGGGACACTATTCACCACTCGAGGGGTTGGTGAGAAGCTCCTACCTGCTGCTTCAATGTCCATTCTGCCTGCGGACCATAGATATGTATATGGGTCATGTGCCACCTTGGGGGATTAGGGGCCACACATACTGTATGGCCCTTGACTGATATCATGTTGCCTACCACAGCCGTAAGTATTCCCTCCCCAACGTTTGTGTGGTTCATCTCTTTTCAGGTCACTGTGGCAATAATCAGTTTTCTTGAGACCATGCTTCTCATATATCTCAGCTATAAGGTAAGACCATTGATAAGATGGATTTAATATGCTCACCATTGTATGGTTTTATTGCTATGTACCGGCAGATTGAATAGCCCGTTATTAGAACCGGGGAGTGGAAGTGTTTTATTTCCATTAGTGCAGTAATGCAGTTGATGGGAGGGCAGCGTAGCGGGTCAGCAGCGTATTAAAATTAAATAACGAACGTGTTTCCGGTTAGAAAGGTACATTATCACTATGGATGTCCGAACATTTCTCTGAAGTTTGCAAACAAGGCAAAAAAATTTTTTTTTAAATGTTTTACGTTCTAAAAAAATATTTTTTGCCCAAGCTTTGAAAGTCAATGTAGAGGTCACGCGATCCTTTATACGCTGCCAATTTAGAAAAATGGTGCCAAATAGTGCAGGAATGTGGGTGAAGCAGCACATGTGGAGACATTTGCACATCTGATTATCGCACCTCCGCAACTATAGCTAGTCAGACTGAAATAAGTTAAAGCAGGAGTGGAGGACTCCAGTCCTCAAGGGTTACCAACAGGTCAGGTTTCCAGGATATCCCTGCTGCAGCACAGATTGAGTCCCCTGTGCTGAAGCAGGGATATATTTTTTCCAAAAGATCTCCAGAATTGCAGACTTTCCACAGCCTCGCCACCTCCGTGGATGTGAATGTTGGTCCTTTGTTACTTCCGGTATCGGCCGCCTCAAAGCCTCCTCTCACTCTGGACTCTACACGTTTCATAGGAAGCAGAGCTCCAGTGAAACGCGTGTGGAGTCCAGAGTGAGAGGAGGCTGTTCCCAGGCGGCCGATACCGAAAGTAACAGAGGACCTCACCTGCTCGCCACACACCGAGAAGCCAACATTCAGATTAACATGGTAATAAGTTATTGCACTATTGTCTGCCTTATTCCCCTTTTTATGGCGCCGTCCTACGTCCCCCTGATCCTTTGGAAGAAAATGATCTAGACCTTGGAATTTGTGGAACAGTTCCTTGTTTAAAAGTTTGAGTGGAGGTTTTTTGTTACTGAGTCACTGGCACATTTATCACTTTATTGTGTTGATGGTTCACTGTATTTATTCTTTTTTTTAAATGTATTCTTTTTATCTTTTGGCACTTCACCGTTCACAGTATAGTTTAACAAGATTACTAATTACTATTTTGATTTGCACGTATTCACTTGTTAACACCGGGAGCGCCGACCCAGGCACTTTGGTGTTTCATTTTCTCTGAAGCAGGGATATCATGAAAACCTGACCTGTTGGTGGCCTTTGAGGACGGGAGTTGACTCTCCTCCCCCTCCCCCCCTCCGGAGTTAAAGCATCTGTTGTTTACAGCATTAAAACTGGGTGTCCGCCAGAGCTGGGCCGCATTGCTTGTTTTATTTCCGGGAACTTCTTCCTGAAATACAGTACTTACAGGTGTAGTTACCGCTATTTCTACAGAGCATTTAAATGACCGTCCCATAGCAAACAGCAAACATTGTCGTGGTGATAGAATGGGCAGAGACAGCAGAGATTGCAGCCCGAAGGGAATTTTGGAAAAGGCTTCAGGTACAAAGGGGTTAATTATTTAATTATTGTCAGACTCTGTAGTGTTGAAGGTTTGTTACCAATGCTCTTAGTATTTAAAGCAGCAATTCTCCCCATGTAAGGCCTGGGACATGGTGCAGGGAGCGGCGCTGGGCTGCGCTGACGCTCATGCTCACCTGCTCACGCAGGAGATTTTTCTTGTCCCTGCATGAGCGTCAGCGAGCGCGCTTGTGTGCAGGTTGGGAGGCGGGTATGGAGGCGGGGCTAGGGCGCCACGTCACTGCGCCATTGGCTTCTGGCAGCCACGTGACCGGCCCTGCGCTTGCATGAGCGGCAAAATTTTAACTTGCCTGTCTCCTGCATTTCCGCACGCCTGCGGAAGCGTGTGGAAGCGCCGTCTAAAGCCGCGCTGATAGGGATAATGTTTCCCCTCAGCGCGGCTCAGCGCGCCTCAGCACAGTCTTTTTGACCATGTCCGAGGCCTAATAATTCTTCATAATATATATATTCTCAATGGAACTGTGGGAACACCCGGAGCTGAACTAGTTTTATTTTAACTCTGGGGAACCACCAGTTCCTGAGATGGTTACCAGTGTTACTTCCTGGATATTTAAATGGGCATCCAATAGGATGCTGTGATGTCATCTCCTGGGTGACCTTGCAGCTTCCTATTGGCCAGTGGGACCAGGAGACTTCCTTGGAGGGAGTAGAAACATTGGAAACAAAACGTAGAATCTCGGGAACCAGCAAAGCTAAAGTTAGGTTCTTCCTCTCCAGAGAAATCCAGGTTTCAATGCTGTAAAAAAAATCAATGCAAAATGATATTGAGTAGGTGGGGTTGCTGCTTTAATCTGTGTATAGGAGTGTGTGTTTACAGAAAAAATGCCTTCTGGTGGAGACTATTGTAGCAGAGCTAAATTATGACATCTCGGAGGTGAAGTTATGGTAATGTATTACATGTTATGTGCAAAGTAGAAATTAACCCCCCCCTGGAGACAAGACACGGAATATGAAAGGAATGATAATTTCTGGGAGCAATTCATTCTTTCTAATTGGCTTCTGTAAATCAGCCCACAGCATTATCCTCTCTAGGGCTGTAGCAACAGTTATTAGTTAGATGTATGTAGAAAATAACAACCTAATCTTTATGGGACGAAGCGTGTCTTGGGCATAAAGTGAGTGTATGATCTGTGTGTTAAGAAATCAGAAAGCCCGACAATTCCAGACACACAATATGAACAACACAAGAAAAAGCAAGTCCTCAAAGACAGAACTCGCAGAAATTCCGTAACGGGGCACTCGGGTTAATGAAAAATGTTACAAAATGTATTAAATTTATAGCAATGGTCAGACAGACAAGACAATAATAAAATAACTTAAACATAAATCTAAACCGTCTCCTAATCAATTAAAGTAAAGTCAGTAGTGACGGGAAGAAGCTGAAAACGGTGAGATATCAAAGGAAATGTGATAATTCTCAGACACCAAGTAATAAAGAAAAGCACATACAGTACGATCATTCTAAAGATGTTCTAGCATCACAGTATTCCCTGTACATCTAGGAGGGGTTAATGCATGACCTCTCCTAAACAATGGGATATCTGCTCAGCCGGCAAAAAATGGAGGGATAAATTAGCTTTAGTAACAATATGTACGAACCTACATGGAGAGATGTATAAAGGTCTGTATATAGTAAACCCCGGTGGAATCAAAAACCAATGCTGTCTGTGGTAGATACTGTAGTTATATTAGCCATCCCAAACATTGGAAATGTAGTAACTCGTTGAATATCTAGGAAATGCCCAAATGGGCCACGACAGGCAATAATAGTCCATGTAATGTTGGTATAATGATTCATATGAGCCAACTCTAAAACGATAGAGTCCCATATTCATACAGACCAGTCACGTAGCTTTGACTGAGTATCGTTGTGTCCATTCAGTATGAGCCTGCTAACCCTTTGTTGGTAAAAGGCGCAGTAAAATGCTGCCATAGACTTCAGTAGGTAAATGCTGAGATGTGCCGCGGGTACCGGCGACTACCTGAACATACCCTGCAGTCTACCGGAGGATAACGTTAGTGTAAAACGGGTCCAATGTATCCGGAACGGAGTCCCCAGGTACAGATCAGGCTCGCAGTGCAGCATGGAAGCACGGACGTCCCGCTTGTAGAATCACTTGTTACAGGGTCCACAGCTCCACGTGAACGCAGCGGACTGCTAACGCAGGAAACCAGGCAACTGCTAACACGGGAACACAGTTGACACGGGAACACAGCTAACACGGGAACACAGCTGACACGGGAAAACAGTTGACACGGGAACACAGCTGACACGGGAACACAGTTGACACGGGAACACAGCTAACACGGGAACACAGCTGACACGGGAACACAGTTGACACGGGAACACAGCTGACACGGGAACACAGCTGACTGCTTACTGCTGATTAGGATAGACGGTCATAGAAAGCACCCAACGCGGTGTTTCGCCCAGAAGGCTTCGTCAGGGACGTGTCTGTATACCGACCATCAGTAGGCTTTATACCCTGAACGTGTGCCGCCACTCAAGCAGAGGGAGACACTTCTAAAAATGTGGAGGGAGGGGTTTGATTCAATTGCAGTGTATTCATTTTCTTTTCTTCACTATAGCACAGGGCTAATCAAAGGCTGCATATATCAAAACAAAACAAAAAAAAGATTTAATTTTTTTTAAATGCTTGGATAGCCAGTCATTTAAATGGCTTAGAAAACTTCTTCACACGCGAGGGGAAAGACGACTTCCCCAGCATATAAAATATTGAGGGTCCTTTGTTTAAATACAGAAGTAAATCTGTGTAATGGAAATTCCTCACCGCCAAATCCTTCAGAGCTAAAGGCTACAGCACTTCTGGACTTTGCAATGCATTGGTGACCCCTTCAGAAATAGCATCCATTAATATCAGCCCACTTCATACAAGCCATCACGGGCTTGCGTTCCGATTGGTTAGAATATCATCAATGTTGTATGGGTAGATTCAAGTTTCATTAATAGTTGCCATCAATGTGTGTGGAGCATTAGAAGAAGCTTGTGATACATACATGATCAAGCTGTTCATGGATTTGAGCCCTTTTTATCTAATTTTTCTGTCGTGTCAATTAAACCAGGGGCGCTCAACTCCAGCCCCCAGGTCCCGTCCCCCCATCAGGTTTTCAGTATACCCCTGCTTCAGCACATGTGGTGCCGTCAAAGACTGAGCCTCTGATTGATCCACCTGTGCTGACGCAGGGATATCCTGAACATTTTACCCGTTTCTGAGGTGGGTTGGAGGGGGTCTCGAGGACTGGAGTTGAGCCCCCCTGAACTAAACCACAAGATTAGGTATATTAAAAAGAAAAATCTATCATCATATGTATTGAACTTTGGCGAAAATGATCAAAAGTTAATATACTGTATCTTGAAAACGCCTTCACAATCACCAGTCACCAACATGGGGTCTATCGGAGCTAGGTGTCTTCTGGAATAGTAAATATGGGCCATAATAATGGCTGGAACAAAAAGTGTAATTATACCCAGAACCGCTTTATATTTTAAGAGAGGAAACATAATATTTTTTTTTAAGGCGATCTCTGTTTGATGCTGGAACTTTATTAGAATTTGTTTCTAGCTGGTAAGGAAGGAAGAAATAGCACATTCGAGGGACACAAGCTAACCTCGTGCTGATTTTTGTTCTTATCTGTTTTCTTCTCCACAGGGCAACATTTGGGAACAGATCATTCGAATTTCATTCATCTTGGAAATGATCAACACGGTTCCATTTATAATCACAGTAGGTTTGTCCATTTCAATGCAAGAAGTCATTCTTCTTGATGTTTAAACCATGCTTCAGTGGTTGGAGGGGTTAGTGTTTTAATGTAGGGCCGTTATATTGCTGAATAAAGGGTTGTTTTGTTTTGTTTTCTGAAATCTATGAATATTCTAGCCATGGGGGGCGCTCTTGGCAGCACTGAGGAAAATGCAGAAATACTGAACATGAAAAGTAAGACTTGCAGATGAAATCGGGATTACATTGCAAAGCCAGTATAACCAGGCTGACACTGATGAGACCCAAAAGGTTGAAACAGATGTCTGTGAGCAGGGTTACTGGCTCTGTACTTCTGTAACCCAGGCTGTGCTGTAAAGCTGTGTAATATGGCAGGCATAAGCTTATAGGGGTCCATGTTCAAATGGATAAGAAGTAAAGAGTGACACACTGTTGTCAATTATGCATGTCATTACCCAGAATCCCTTGCTGCAGTGGATGCACTGTATGCTAAGAGATAATGGGGAAAGGCAGGGCTGCAGAGCTGTCTGAGACATTTGCTCACAAGTTACATTTTAATTTGCTGATTACTTTTAAGTACTCACAGAGAATTTCCACTGCAGCAGCCAACAGGGTTCAGGCTCTATCTCCACTACAACTTCGTATCGTTCCTTTATTGGTACATAGCTGTGAATTTGCACCTGTGTGGCGAGTGGTCTTAATTATAGCAGCCAGTGTCCTTTTAAGAGTTCGAGTCCCTATTTATAGGATTTGAACCAGAATTCCCCAGAGCTGTACCACCCCACTTTCAGCTAATACGAGCCCCCGGTGCCCGAGATACGAGCGGAAGTTACTGATATCACTTCCAGATTTTGCCATTGGATTTAAAAAGAAAAGAGAAATCACCCTTTTTGAGATTGATCCGTGGACCAAAGGAATCAGAGGAATCTTAATACAGTAAATTCACTCAAAGTTTCACTAGTTGAACAGGGACACCTCTACCCAACGCCTTTTATTATGGGTTGTAGGTTAAAAGTCCTGAGTTTCTTCTGTGATCAGCATCCAGCCCACGCTTGGTCTGACTTCCAGTGGGAAGCCTTCTGCCTGGATCTTGTTGATAGTTGGGGTGAATGAGAATGGTAATGTGTATGCCTTTCAATGAAGGAAACAGCGGGATTTCTATTACTAGCTCTTTTAGAAAGTAAAGCTCTGCCCAGGGAGCAAGGTAAAAACCTGCCATTTCTTTTCTGAAGCCAAACAGTACATTCCCACGCAGTGCTTTTGTTCTTGGGCATTGGAAATCCTGTCTACTTAAGAAGTCAAGATCTGGGGAAAAGATTTGTCTTCTGTGAATGTGTTTTGTATTATATTTGACCAGAAGATTATACTGTGCTTTTGTACATTTTGTACATGTTTTGTAAGTAATAATATTTTTTTTTTTGTATGGCACTAACCGTGTACGCAGAGTTGAATCCTTGCCCCGTAGAGTTTACAATTGATGTTTTTCGGTGTCTGAGGCACAGGAAGTTAAAATGACTTTCTCAAGGAGCTGTCACAGGGATTTGAAACAGGTTCCCCTGCTTCAAACTCACTGTCGTTGTTCTCAATCGGTGTCTTTAATCCCTGAGCCGCTCCTCCAGACATAGTATGGTGCTCCATCCATTTTGTAGTCAAGGATGTTGTAATTGTAGCAACACTCTCCTTCCAAAGAGAGGCTCCGTACACGTACATCACACCAGCTTTTAGGATATTTCTAACATTGTCTACCAGTTTGCACTATACCCAAACATATATATATATATATATTTGTCAAAATGCAGGTGATTCATTTAGAAAACATGATAGGAAGCTGGGTTGAAAACTGGTTGAAGGATGTTGTCGTAGGAGTTGTCGTAAATGGAACATTTTCAGGTTGTAAAGTTGTAACTGGAGTACCTCAAGGATTGGTATTGGGACCCCTGCTTTTTAACTTGTTTGTTAATGACTGTGAGGCTGGTATGAAGAGCAAAGTCTTCATCTTTGCTGATGACACTAAATTGTGTAAGGTACAAGAATCAGAGCAGGATGTCATTTCTCTGCAGAAGGACTTGGATAGACCCGAAACTTGGGCAGGTAAATGGCAGGTGAGGTTTATTACAGATACATGTAAGGTTATGCATTTGGGATGCAAGAATAAACAGGCGACTTACAAATTGAGGCAAAATTAGGTGAATCCTTGATGGATATGGATTTAGGAGTGCTGGTAGACAGCAGGCTTAGAAATAGTGCCCAATGTCAAGCAGTAGCTGCAAAGGCAAATAATATCTTATCTTGCCTTAAGTGGGGTATGGATGGAAGGGAAATAAGCATAATTATGCCCTTTTATAAAGCATTAGAAAGACCAAACATTAAATATGGAGTATAGTTTTGGGCACTACTCCATAAAAGAGACATTATGGAAGTAGAGCGAGTGTTGAGAAGAGCCACCAAATGAATAAAGGGGATAGTAAATCTGACTTATGAGGAGAGGCTAGCTAAATTTAGATTTGTTTACATTAGAAAAGAGACGTATAAGAGGGGATATGATAACTATATACAAATATATTCGTGGATAGTACAAGGAGCTTCCAAAATAACTATACATCCCAAGGGCAGTACAAAGGACTCGGGGGCATCCCTTAAGTTTGGGGGAAAGGCGATTTCACCAGCAACAAAGGAAAGGGTTATTTACAGTAAGGGCAGTTACCATGTGGGATTCATTACCCAGGGAGTCTGTGATGACAGATACAATAGATATCTTTAAGAAAAGTATAGAGATCTTTTTAGAAAGGAAAGGTGTATGGGTATAATAGACCAACTAAGTATTACCATTACTGGAGTCAGGAAGGAATTAATTTTTTCCTTAGGAGACATCCTTGAATGATGTGTCACTGGGGTTTTTTGTTTGCATTCCTCTGGGTCAATATACTGTAAATACAAAATATTGGATGATTATCTGCCATCTAAATGTAACATAGGTTGAACTTGATGGACAAACGACATATGTCTTTTTTTCAACCTTGTCTACAATGCAACTATGTAACCTTAAGGCATTGATAGAGGGAAAATAATGGCATATTAAGTAGAAATGGTCAACATCAGCTGCCCCTTATTAATAGATGAGAATGTTCTTATTTCGTTTATAGAAGTCTGCTCCGAATAGTTTAGTCTAATTTGGATCTTGCAGTCTTTAGGTACTGTAGATGTCCAGGGAGATAGATGAGAGCAAGCTGTCCTACACCCCCTCCCACACCCTGGCAAACTAAGCCCCGGGAAAGTTGCCACTTACCAACAGATATAGGGCCATATTTTGCAAGCGCTCATCTGCTATAAGACACCATCCAGTGATGGAAGATGCCTTACTACCTGTTCAATCAATAGGCACTAAAATGCCTTCCAGTGCCGTTAGGTATTATATATACCAGGGAATTTGTGCACCCAGTTTGCCTCTATAGCAAAGGTAACTACGATACTGGCTTTAGCCAGATTTTAATTGCACTACTCACATAAGCTCATGCTTTATTTAACCCCTTCGGGGCTTTCACACTTTTTTCACCAGTCCATGGGACAACTATTACATATATATAGTGTAGGTGCCTGCATTACGGGTATGCCTTGACGTGGCATGCAGGCTTACAAATGCTTTGGCCAAAGGGTTTAACAAAATACCCCTTTTTCACGAGATTATTTTATTTTAGCCTAATTGGTAGGAGAGCAGGAATCGTTCTTTTTGTTTTTCTATATGTCAGGCCGATCTTTTTACCTGCAGCAAACTTCTATAGGGAGGAGCGCGGTATTATGTCCATAGGTGTCTGGCAGAAGACTGCTTGGTAAATATGGACCATAATATCGCACCTTTCCATATACACTGTTTTATAAGTTAACATACTCACCTGATAATGTTTTTTCACTTCAAAACACTCTTGTTGATGAGGCTCCCCGGGTAGAAATGAAAGTGACATTACCCAGTGTTGGTGAAATGACAGCCCTCTCTGTGTTGCTTTCCTCATTATACCCAAATGGTAATTTGCTTGTCTTTCAATGGAGGAAGCTGCGGGAATCCCATTACCCTGTTCATACGAGGTAAAGCTTTCCCCGGGAGTGGAGTGGAAACAATCCATTTCTTTTATGAGATGAAAATTGCATTCCTACGCAAACATTTTTGTTCGTGGGGCTTGGAAACCACAGGCCCTACAAGGCTCTTATGTGATTAAATCTAAGTTTGTGATACCGTAGGTGGTTTAAAAAAAAGTCAACAAGAGACTTTATGGATGTCCGAGAGCTGGACACACCAAGCTGCGGTTTTCCCAATGTTCATTGACCACAGACTCGTAGGTTTGGATGCACTGGACTCCGATAAGAGTTATCGGAGCAGACCCTTGCTAATTACCATTGACTTGGACGACAGAAAATGTGGGATCGTGTACGGATACCCCTTATCGGAGCTTGGTGAATCCCCACCTTAATTCCATATTCATTATGCCGTGGAAGGAGTTTATATCTTCTCCGAGCAGGGGGAGAGGCCTCCACAGCATATTGAGTAGAGGCCATAGCTCTACGCGTAGCTACTTATCTATCCACGTGCTGCAAGTGGCATTATATGTGGTCTCCGAGTGGGAAATAATTCCCAACATTGCAACATCTGGCAGGCTGCAGAGATTGCACCTACTTCCTTACAACCTCCTCCTAGAGTAATAGGTCAGTCTGTAGCAGGGGAATTACATAGTCGTGGGCTTTATCTTCAAATCCTGGGCCTTACAGGCCATATCTGGAACCCTTCCATCTTCTTATAGTGCTGCTTGCAGTATTCACTCACGTAGACATAGGGCAGGAGTGGCCAACTCCAGTCCTTAAGAGCCACCAACAGGTCAGGTATTAGGGATATCCTTGCTTCAGCACAGGTGGTGCAATCATTCTGACTAATTGAGCCACCTGTGCTGAAGCAGGGATATCCTTAAAACCTGGTTGAGGACTGGTTGGCCACCCCTGACATAGGGGATGCTGGCTACATATGTAAAATTGCTGCTTTAACCTCCTTCATTGCCAGAGGGTCGTGTGCCCCGTGGCAGTGAAGGGGTTAAGGTGCTGCCAGTTTCATTCTACCGAACTAAACACTTTCAGTGCCAGATAGGGGTAACCATCCGATTTCATGTTCCTGAAGATGACTTGAGTCCTGTGCTGTTTTCTGCGTGATTTTGTTACCGCACATTCTATGCAAACATGCACTAATATGTTGACTTTTACTGCAGATCTTTTGGCCCCCGCTACGAAAGTTGTTCATTCCAGTTTTCCTGAACTGTTGGCTGGCAAAATGTGTTTTGGAGAATATGATCGTAAGTAATGAGACATGGCTGTGTTCTGTATCGCATGCGACCTCGCCCTGACACCTTTTAATGGGCGAGCGGATAATGCAACGTAACTCTGCAGGTCGCCAGGTACCACCAGCACACTTCTATGTACACACATCTCCTCCTTGCTGTGGTCTGGAATAGCATCAGTTGATGATCGGTCAAAAAGGTCTGTTTCAAGCATGAGTGATGCTGCAGGAATGGCCTCTATGGTTCACTCCCCACCATTTTTAATACCCTACTGTGTGGCTTTCCCTTTAGCTCACTCAAAGCCTTCATTTCAGAGATCTGATGGCTGGTGGTTCACTTCCAATGTTCTTCAATTAATAACCTCACACAATAACATAAGTGGTGATTATACGGAAGTTCTTTCATTCCGAATACACGGATTTCGTTACCCACTCTGGCACCATGAAATCCCAAAGCCCCTCATGGGGTCGGGGGAAATGGATAATTGGGATGATACTGGTAAAGTTGTTACCCCTCTTCCTGATGACACATCACAGGACAAGCTGGTGATAACGGATATTATACTAAGTTCGATATAGTACAGTCTCCGCATTCTTCAGCCCACAGGCTTAAAGCTGGGACACTTTTAAATTGGATGTTACTATTAATGATGCACATCAGGGGAAAACATTTAAGAAGGTTCCTAGCACGTGTCATTGTGTTTACCTATGTTTCATGTGTCACATGTTGCAGCTAGGGTTGCCAAGTGGTGTCTCCAAAAATACTGGACACAAAGGTGAAAGGTGTGATGCGCTCAAGATACACAGACACACACCCCCCTCTCACCTCTCTTCACTCCATGCTGTTTCCTCCTCTCCTTTGCGCCACCCTCATTTCCTGACAGCTCCTCCTGATTGTCTGCATTACCCAGCAGCAGCCAATCAGGATGGAGGAGGCTGCCCATCCCTCTAGCAACAGCCCTGCTTGGGGAAATCCCGCTGCCCACCAAGCCGGTCATTATGTTCAGAGAGGTAATACGAGACACACACATGTCCAGTCATTTTTTACTGGACAGTGTCCAAAAACAGTAAAGTCCAGTTCAATACTGGACACCTGGCCACTCTGGTTGCAGCTGTGTTTGAGTTGCATACCTGTAAAACATGCACAATACGTGTTCTATCTGCACAGCAGATTGACATTAACCAGCAGGGTTGAGTCATTGTCCCTCATTTCCAACATTTGTCTCCTAAACCTTTCTCTTCAACTTCTACCTCGCTACCAAGTAACAAGTGGTTGGTGATTGTGCCGCAGAACACCATTCATTCTGCTGATTACGTTTCGGGGAAGTGATTAGATCACAAGGGAAACAGTCGAAAGGAATTTTTCAAGAGCAAAGCGCACTGCTGATTTCTCAGAGACCTAGTAATTAGGAACCACAATGCAGTTTCTTTTTTGTTTGGTTTGCTTTTTAACAAGAGAATTTTACTCCGGAAACTTTTCTTCTAACTCTTAGGGGCTTATTCTACTTCCCTTGAATCAGCCGAAGTTCACGGGGAATTTCGGCCCAAAACTGCCCCGACCGGCTGCTTTTGCGGATACAGAATAAGCGCCTTCTCAATATGACATTACAACATGGAAGCAGCAAAAATGCATTCAGAGCTATAATAAAGTCGTATCATGACGGATCCTAATGCATAATCATTTTCTTTCAGTATTGGTAAAGAGTGATATTTTCCTGCTTGACTTCTGTTGCTTCAATGGTTTCTGTGGCGGCCAATGTAATCCTTAACCCTTTCGCTGCCGTGCGTGGCAGTGAAAGGGTTACCGCTTCATTGGCCGGACATAACTGGAAAGGTTCGCCGAACTTCCCGGTGACCATAACTGGCGTGCCATCGGCAGATGGTAGACTAGTTCGCTCCCTGCTGTATCGTAGCATGAGTTCTGCCCCCCCCACTTCAAATCCTGGTCGTGTATACTGCACCATACCGTGTATACTTTGCGTGACACGTCAAGATGTTGCTAGAGATAAGAATAGACCATTCTGTGAATGGCAGCAAGAGCCTTTTCCGCTTTCAGGGATTTTGAAGTATAAAGGTACCCACGAGTACAGAGTATCAATACTTATTCTATATACTAAGCAGGGTTACCAGTAGCTGTTTAATTATTTCATTTACAAAGCGAGAGAATAAAAATGTATGGAAATGAAGCTGCTCGGGCCACGGTCTGCTCTTTGTTGTACACTTTCTTAAAGAGAAACGGGAAAAAAACAGCTTGGCAATCGCGTTCTTTCCCCTCATTTTTATGAAGAGATTTATGAACCGCAAAGTGTGCTTTGGTGCCATGCTCCGTCTCTGCTCTCCGTTCAGTCACGTGTAAGGAGGTTGTTTAGGTTTCTCAAATCTGGTGTAGATTGTTGACCAGAGATATTGCCTCAAAACTGGTGAGATTTTGGTGTAGGTCAAGAGTGGCCAACTCCCCTTCTCCAGGGCCACCAACAGGTCAGGTTTTAAAGATATCCCTGCTTGAGCAGAGATGGATCCGTCATTGACTGAGCCACCTGTGCTGAAGCAGGGATATCCTTAAAACCCAACCAGAACTGAGTTGGCCTCCCCTGGTGTAGATAATAAGAAGAAATAGAGCAACATGCAAGCAGAATATGATTCATCCCATTATAATAATATATAGGTGGAACTCAATGGACATACTGTATGTCTTTTTTTTTCAACCTCATCTATGATGTAACTATGTAATATAAGCGCTGGGTAATTCTTACTATTTCAACATCCAAAGTCTCAAACTGGCACCTGGAGCAGAATTGGTGCCAAGTTTCATACATTGAGCCAAATAGGCACGAGATGAAAGTGTCTGTGTCCTAATTTTTGTTTCTCTCGGTGCGTTGGTCCCCAATCTGGCACGAACGCACAAGATATCCCATTCAAGTCAACGGGAGTTTTTGTGTGATCGGCCCTTCCACCCCCTCCCCCCCCACCCCCTTTTCAAGAAATATTTGATGTGAGCGCAACCTTTGTGTTGCCTTTTGAATAACTGCATTACAACCTTTTGGTAAAAGATGATGTACAAATGATTCTTTATTATGGGCAGTTGGTCTTGAATACAGAACAATACATATCTGGACTGTCGTGTGTTTTTCTGTTCTAGAATGATTTGCATCGCGCTATCCAGAGGACACAATCAGCCATGTTTAATCAGGTGATAATTCTGATCTGCACTCTTCTGTGCCTTGTGTTCACAGGGTAAGCGGTCTCTCCTCTGTTTTGTAGTAATTATGTGTAAACCTGTAGAAGACATTGCAAGATGACCCTTTATCAGCTAGTCTTGCTTTCCGCTTCTAGGTTAGGTAGCAGTTTGAGTGGGAAGATGTACTGAGATCAGTAACATTAGAGTGAATTTTAAGGGAGAGTTTAATTTACATTTCCCCCCAGAATAATGCACAACAGGTAATAACAATTAGATACAAATAGACACTTTTTATAGTACCTTCTTTATTCCTCTGGTTGTTCCACCACTGGATTACCCAGAGTAATGTTACTGAATATTACTGTTATCCACATAAGCATGGTCCTTATTAAAGCTGCTGGAATAACTTCATTGCATTGATTGTTTTAACTGTGTTTGCGGTGTGATATTCCTTTTGTTAATTAAATCTGGAATTTCCTGCTGTGTACATTTTTAATTAAAGTAATTTGATTGTACAGAAACAAGATAATGGTCCCCACCTGTTGTCTCCCTATTGGACCATTTTCCAACTGGGTACACATTCCTGTATCACCTCTTGAATATTACGGTCTGTGAAGTATTGCACACATGGTCAGTGCTACACACACGAGCGCACACATACATACACACTGTACACAGTTGGCACTATATAAATATATATCACGAAGAAGGAAAATACTGCTCACCTGTGGGACACCATTTCTCACAACCAGATCATTCCATAAATGATTTAAAAATCAAAATCCTCAATGGAATGTTCAAACGCACCCAAGAACGGAAAACATTTGAGCTAAGAATGATAAGACTCTTTGACACCAAATCAAGTGGACTTAATACAGACATGGGGTTTCTCACACACTATCATAATTTGTTGTAATTGTCCTCTCTGCCGTTGTGCCATCCTATACCTTCCCCCCCAGAATCCTCTTCCCCCTCTGTGCTGCTGTAGATGTACAGCCCCCCCCATCCCTAATTCTCACCTTCCTTATCTTTGTTTTAACACCCTCCAGTGCCTGTCTGTTCTTTATTCTTCCTTTTTTTTCCAATCCCTGTTTAAGTCACAGAAACCTTTGTATATCACCTAGCATACAGTGCTTCCACTGCAGCAAGGGATTCTGGGAAATGACATGCAAATGAGCACACCATGTCACCTTTTGCCTGAAATCAATTTTTACATGGAACCCATATTAGCTAATGCTCTGCTGTTAACACAGCTTTTAAGCACAGCATTGAAATCAGATGCAAAACCAGAGAAACCACTCGCAGACACATACACACACATTACATGGTTGGCTCTATATAAATAAAGATCTATACACACACACACTGTATACTGTTGGTGCTATATATATATATACACACATACACACACACACACACACACTCTCTCTCTCTCTGTCTCTCTCTCTCCTCTCTCTAAGGTGAACCCCAAAGTTGCTATTTCCAAAGGAGGCCTTAATCTTCTGTCGGATTGTATTACTATGTGAAAAGGATATTTTGGAAAAGAATAAGCAATCATATCCCTGGAAAATGTCCTACGATATATATACTGGGATTGGGTTTTTCCAATGGGTGCTTCATAATTCCAATTATAGATTTGAAGGTTAAGTTCTGTCCACCATATAATAATTGCAGGTTTCAATTAACCTCCCTAAAAGGGTCTTTTCTGGTCTGCCCTCCAGCAAGTGAAAGTCAGAAGCTGTTTGTAATTAATCCTAAAGTGCTAGATGTTAATAGCGAACCTCTCTTTGAAATACCAGGACCCTTTCTAAAGCCATTAGCCATTTCTTCAGTGATGCCCTTCATGCTCTAATGTTTATGGACAGAGTCCTGCAAGTTCCTCTAAGCAGACTGGTCATCTATATGGGAACAGAAAGAATGATTGAAGTTAAATGTAATTTTTTTTAATTAAATCTTGCAGTTCATATGGAGTTTATAAGGTAAAGATGATAAGTGACAGAGAAAGAAATGTATTTAATAATACAGTACATCCTGTATCCCCCTGAGGAAGGTCCCATTCTGTAGGACCGAAACGTTGGGTTTCTGGATGTATTTTTGCTATCACTAATACACTTTGATTTTCAACATTGAGTGCTGTCTCTTGTTTACCAATCCTTGGATCAGTAACGTATAACTATATATATATATATCTATATATCTATATATCTATATATATCTCTCTCTCTCTCTCTCTCTCTCTCTCTCTCTCTCTCTCTCTCTCTCTCTATATATATATATATATATATATATATATATATATATATATATATATATATATATGCAAATATAGCTGTATGCTCATCTGCATGTCTTAGGCAGGTCTGCAACCCCGCCTTTCCCCATCATCACCCAGCATACAGCACTTCCACTGCAGCAAGGGATTCTGGGAAATGACATGCAAATGAGCACACAGTGTCACTTTTTGCCTCAATAACCATTTTTAACATGGTTCCCTATATGCAGCAAGCTTAAGCCTATAGGGAACCATGTTAAAAATGGTTATTGAGGCAAAAAGTGACACTGTGTGCTCATTTGCATGTCATTTCCCAGAATCCCTTGCTGCAGTGGAAGTGCTGTATGCTGGGTGATGATGGGGAAAGGCGGGGTTGCAGACCTGCCTAAGACATGCAGATGAGCATACAGCTATATTTGCATATTTGCTTTCCTGTGGAGGGTTTTTGTCACTTTTTTTACTCACCATAACTTAACTCAGTATTATGGTTTATATATATATATATATATATATATATATATATATATATATATATAGTATATAAAATATATTTATATATAGTAGATATAAAAATATATATAGATAAATATACTGTATATATATATATATATCTCTGGCACTCCAGAATTAGAAAAATATAAAGATACATTTAACACATCGTGAGATACAAACAATCAAATCTGAGCATTATGGAGTTTTGGGAATATATATATAATATATATATATATATATATATATATATATATATATATATATATATATATATATATATATCTCCGAGAACAAATGTCCCATTCTGCCTTAACCCGGCGTAACTCCCACCCCGACATTAAGAGCAATTGCAGGTTTAGGAAAGGGGACCTCTTCATGCTGTTCTTTCTCTACGTCACTGCTCTCTCCTCCAAAAGCCCCGTTCCTATCGCCTGGCTGAGCACAAGCCAAGACTTGCACAGTGTCTGGCTACTGGAAGATAAGGTAGCGTTATCCTCAATTAACAGGAACTTACCCCTTTGCTAATAAACTCCAGTACAGACGCAAAACTCCGGCCAAATAACGTCTGTTCCTGAATTGGGCAACAACCTATTATTTGCCCTGATTTTACAGAGCTTAGGAGGACAATTGGCCCTAATGGACAAAACGCTTTACTGTTGAGTTATTTTGAAATGCTCAGTTCGGATAATCACTCGCCTTGTCCTTGCTGACATCACAGCAATCACGCTCTCGGCAGGCCATAAACCTGCACTGAAAAGAGCCCTGATCCTTACGATTATAAGCTATGTGCTTACGATGGCTTATTACATCTAAAATTTGAACTAAAGGTTTTTTTTGCCTCTTTCGTTACTTTACTTGGGAAGGAGGAAGAAAATCCCCCAGTATAAAGCATTGCATGAAATGAAATAAACCCCATCATCTTTGTATTCTTTATCCTAGTGTTTTATAGTTTGCAATACCGTTTTATTGGAGCAATACTTCTTGCACGGTATGTCGTTAGCTTTATTGCACATGGATACAGATTCTTCTTCTTGTGGTTTTATGGAACGCCTGTCAAAATCTATTGGTGGTTAGGACAGTGTGGCAAATTACCGTGTGGTCGGGTGAATGAGAGGCTGGACACAGGAGGGGATTTAGTGGTATATGCCTGACCTCTTTAAGAGAGCCCATTGATCTGCGGGCATTGGTATTAGGAGTGAGTTCAAAGCACGTACACAGATGGTGCGTAAAAGTGATGCCCTTTGAGTGGTCATTTGCACCCATTACCCAGAATCCCTAGCTGCAGTGGCAACACTATGCTGGGGTGTAATGAGGCAAGGCAGGTTGGTGAATGTGAAGCTCACAAGTGTTATCTATCATTAAATACGTGAGGCCAGGTAGATGAGATGGAATACTTCAGATCGAACACTAAAACTAGAGATGTTGGGGGTATTTATATATTCACTGCTGGGGCAATAACTGTTACCATGACCTTTAAACAGGGGTTTTTACACTCGTGTAATAGCATTTACCCCCCCACTGTTGGCCATTCAACTACCCAGGCTATTGCCCTTCTTGGGATAAGGAGGAAAGGACATGTCTTTATTTAGACAACTCAGCAGTATATTTCCACCTGAGGAGATACATTTTCACAAAACTGTTCCTGAGATCCTGTTAATGTATCTTTAACTACTGCCAATGGCTAGTGTAACACATTACTTTGTAATGTCTTTTTTTTTTTAATGCATTAACAGAAGAGATAAACCGCAAATATATCCTTAAAAAGGACTTGCTAAGGAACAAGGTCACATAGAATGCAAGGAGCTTACAGAGGCAGCGGCCGTTATTCGAACAAATCACGGAGCCGTTTTCGTGTACGCTGCTGTATTTCACCCTGCATATACGTGGCCAATCGCCCCAGGCACTCGTGTTTACCGGTGTTGCTTTGTTTGAATTTCATGGATTTTGTTTCATTGTGTGCAATGAAATGAATGCATTGCAATGTGTACAGTACTGTGCTACTGTGTCAATTTCAGGTGTTTAAAAACCAGAACACTAAAATGCCATTTTCTGCACTCGCGTCTTAAGGCGGTAAGGTTGGAAGAAATCACGCGCCATGACATGGGTATTCCCAGGTATACACCGCGTGAAGTTGCTCGAATAACGGCCGCTGCATCTGTATACAGGAATCGAACCCATAACCTTGTGCATTTAATACTGACATACAGTATTCGCCTCTAAGCAGCATCGTTTCCTATGTCTTTGTGACTAATATCACCAAGGATGGTTGATGGATGCAAGAAAGCATTACTCGTCCCTTTTTAATGTACATCCTGAAATTGTGCAGTGTTGCAAAGGCAGGAAGAGAGTTGTTTGATGTTATTTATGTACCTTTAGGCCTTTTAGACTATACAGCATTTAAATGGAGCTGTTTGAATGCAAAATGTGCCATATTATTAATGGATAATCATGGTTAAATAATACAGATAATAAAAGCAACATAAGTATTATGCCACTCATATATGTACTCCCTATTGTTGCTGTAGTTCTTATAATAAGTCATGTACATTAGAGGCACAATAGCACATGACTCATTCTGTGTGGAAAGAAGACGGGTTTGGTGCAGAGCATGGCGATTTTTGCCTGAGTCACTACCCCCTATTATATAAACTGGAAGCCGGAGCTGCCCATTCAACAAAAAATAAAATCGTCTATATTGTAAAGAATCTGCAGGTAGAGACAGCGTTTGTGGTCTTCTTTCACGTTCAAATAACAGTGTGGGGGGTCCCGCAGTAAATCTAATTTTCATCAAGTTGTGACTTTGTGCTAAAAACAGCTCAACCCTTTGAGCACCTATACCCAGATACAGAACCCGGCTCCAGTACTAATGGGGGACCTCAGCGTTAGGGAGACTACTTTCCAAACTCCACCAGGACAAAGGTAGAAATAAAGTTCCATAATCCGTTATTTGCAAGTCTATTAAAATGAATGGAGCCGAAATCTTCCCCAGTAAGGGGAGGATGGCTGCACAATATTGAATGAGGGACCCTTGTTGCTTGGTCTCTCATCACAACATGCGCAAAGCTCCCATTTGGGGTGGTCTAATGTGTTGTCTTTTCTCCCCAGAATGTGCGGGATTCAGCATTTGGAAAGGGCAGGAGAGAACCTGTCACTCTTCAAATCCTTCTATTTCTGCATCGTTACCTTTTCCACTGTGGGTTATGGGGATGTGACACCCAAAATTTGGCCATCCCAGCTTCTGGTGGTGATCATGATATGCGTGGCTCTTGTGGTATTACCTCTGCAGGTAACTTGTAGAATTGATCTCCAATATATTCCTTTGGGGCTGAAAGATGGTGGGAGATGACGGTGATGTTTAATGATAGGCGTGCGGTTGACTCTGAGTAGTTAGCGATACTGAGAGAGAGGGACCCACTTTTGTCACGAGAAAAGCATCACTTAGGAAACTAGTTCTGCGTTTCGCAATGCGTTGATTTCAGCGAAAGATTAACAGCGCGTTTCGCACTCCAACGGAAACCATGGGCACATAAAAATGGGTTGATGGTTATTGAAATTTCTCTCTTACACAGATCCCACATTAAAAAATGCCTGAAATATGAATGTCCGAATTTCTTGACCTTCCACATACACTGCATTTTAACATTTATCCTGTCCACATGCAGCCTTTTTTTTTTTAATGCAGTATACACACTTTCCTGTCACAGATACATCCGTAATATTTGCAGTGGCCGTCCCAATCATTCTAATTAACCAAAAATAATTTTTACAATTAAAAAAAAAAAAGTATAACAACATTTTTAAACGGACGAGCAAACAATGCTACCGGATGTGGAAGGTGGCATCTGACACACAGGGTTTCCTTTGCAATGCAGGGTATAGTACGAAGAGCAGCGGCTGCCTATTAATGTAACTGTTCATTTCTACTTGACTGGCTTACCGACACGTTCACATTGCTGGGAAAGTCTCCGGAATTGTAGCTGTCCTTTGAGATGGAACACACAGGCCCTGCCTGCCATCACCACAGTTACTGCAGATGTCTTCCAGTCATTGAGGCTTGACACTGCTTTCAGAAGATTCACTTCAGAAACTCTCTACCTGGCAACAGACTTCAACAAACTCTAGCTCCACAGCGCTGGGGTTCTTTTTATTGAGCAATTAAACGGCCTGATGTTGAAACACCTCATACTTAGACCCATTTTAACTAAGTGCTGCTAAGCTGTTGGCACTTGATGTCCCATTCAAGTCTTTTTGTTGTGGACCTTCCAGAAAGAGAAATTATGCTGTGTACAGTAGCTAGTGTGGTAGTAGGGTATATATATGGCAACTACACTGTATATATATATATACCTGGGTGAGTCGTACTGTAAAGTGTTATCTTTCACTGTAAACCCAAAAGAAAAGATTGAAGAACATACAGTATGTGAGGGATTTCATGTTTAAATTGAGGCTTTCTACTTCTCTCATATAATACAACCCTAAAATAAATGTTGAGGAGATTTTATGGATGATGTTCAGTGTTGAAAATACAAGGTCCCCATTGCTTTGCCATATGAAACTTTCCTGCATCGACCCCACAGCCCCCCAAAAATGACGCAGCACAAAACCAATGGGGATCCCTCTATTTTGATGAATTAGGAAACAAGGTTAGGGTAGCAATGCTGGTTTAAAGCATGCTTTATTTTATTGTGCCTTGTTATTGTGGTATTCAAGCTATTATTTGGATGTGTATCTTCGATTCAGTCTCTCCTTTGCTAACAGATTTAGTAACTCATTGGCATCAAATTAGTTAAACAAAGCATACATTAAAAAGAAATAAACCTTCTTTATAGGACGTCTATTTACACGTGTGTGTTCTTATTAAGGTGCACAGAGAACACGTTTACTGTATCTTATTGTTATCCATCGTCTGTTCTGTGGTAGTTGAGCGCCAACAGGCAGACCATATAACCCACTGTGGATACCTGTTTTTAGTTTGAGGAGCTGGTGTACCTATGGATGGAGCGCCAGAAGTCCGGAGGAAATTACAGCCGGCATAGAGCCCAAACAGAGAAGCATGTTGTGCTCTGTGTCAGCTCTCTGAAAATCGACCTGCTCATGGATTTCCTGAATGAATTTTATGCCCATCCAAGGCTGCAGGTAACTGACCGAGCCACCAATGTGGCCATACTCTACGTTGGTTGAAGTTGCTTCATTGCTAATGAATGGAGATGAGAATGTATCCCGGTCTACTTGGCGCATGCGTGCTTCTTTGCTATTTAACATGAAGACCACCAAGGTTTGCACAGGTTCTCAATGTTGTGAATGCGTTCACGAGAGTCATGTAAAATCCCATAAAAACAGAGAGGTTTTCAAGTACTGTACCACATGGGGATGACTCTTGAAAGCATAAGCATTGCAGTCTCTGCAACGTATGGCAGCAAAAGGTTCAAGTACTCATGTCCTTCACCCTTTGAGGATTGGCCACTTTCTTTCCTCCGACACCCCAAAATAATTTGCTGCCGTAGGATAGATAGGAAAACGTTCTACAAAATAGGCAGATGTGGTCAAAGGGGGTATTTTGGAAAAGCTAATTATCAGACATGTTAATTGAAATAGACTTTTTTTCCCCTTGGTTACAAGTATTGACCTCTCTATTCAATATCCCCCTTCCCCTTGGTTTGGAAATTGTACGATCCATTAATTTGAGTTGGTCTTAAATCTTCCCAAAACCACTTCACATGGTATTGAGTAGGAGTATATTAAAATGTATTTTCCCACTTCCCTATGTTCCGCCTGTGAGTAGAAATCCAGCGTTTGTGCCTTTATACCGTGGAATCCAGTGTATGTGATGTAAAAAAAAAAAAAAAATTATTTTCCCCAAGAAAATGTCTTCTTACAGTATTTTGATAAACGAGTTTCACTAAAATTTGTAGAATGTTTTCTGAACTTAAATAGATTAACTGAACGCTAAACATCTTTGCTTCTTAACTACCCCATGAATTACTAAAGGGAGAATTGGCTATGTGTTTAATCTACTTGAGGTTTCAACTTCCTTTGTTTCAGGATTACTACGTGGTGATCCTTTGCCCGACGGAAATGGACATTCAAGTTCGCCGCGTCCTTCAGATACCTTTGTGGTCCCAGCGGGTTATCTATCTCCAAGGATCAGCCCTGAAAGATCAAGACCTCATGAGAGCAAAGTGAGTGCAATGATTTATTTTTATTTTACAAGAATATCTGCAGAGTCATAGGTCCATGTTTGCTAAATGGTGCTATTCCATACGACACCTTCATGCGAATGGGCCGTAAGGTGTCTTCTGGCAGCAGAAACTGTCTCATGGAACAGCATCACTTATGTATGGACCATGATCACTTGCATAACACAGTGAGAGGCAAATGTCTGTTGTATTTGTTGGACTCAACAGTCACTTTTACACCTGTACTTATTTAATGTGTATGTATGTATTTACACACAATGTGTGTGTGTGTGTAATGTGGGGGTTGCGGCTGCCCCCCCCCCCGGTATAGTGTGGTGTAGGGAGTAATCCGATCCCCTTATGCAGTCCCAACAACCGCTCCCGGAAGCGACCGACACACACCCACACTTACTTTACTCTGAGGATTAAAAAGGGTGACGCAGGAACCCCACTAATTGTTTAAAAACAAGTCATATTTTCAGGATATCTCAGCTTCAGCACAAGTGGCTCAATCAGTGACTCAGTCAAAGACTGCACCACCTGTGCTGAAGCTGGGATATCCTGAAAACATGACCTGTTGGGGGGTGTTGAGGAGCGGAGTTGAGTGCCCATGACCTAGATAACCCATGTGCAGATGCACTGAATGGGTGTATGGTTTTAAATAGTTTCTCACTTTCTCCCCTTTGCTTTCTCTCTATTTTACGATCTCTGTGTGTGCAGAGAGAGAGAAATGTGTGCTTGTGTGTGGGGAGAGTGTGTGCGTGTGTGTGTGGAGAGAGAAGGACTTAATGCGGACATGGGTTTTCTCACACCCTATCAAAATTGCTTGTAATTATCCTGCTTGCCTCTATTCTTATCCACACTTTCTCTCTCCCCCCCCCCCCCCCCAGTATCCCTCCCCCTCCCCACCTTTCTTTGACACTGTCCCCTGGCTTCAAACACATTTAACACCCTACCTTATCTACAGTAAATATCTGTTGTTTTTTGTTTTTTTCTCTCTATACACTGCTTTAGCCATTGAATCCTTTTGTATATCAGTATTGCTTGACCTGAAGAAGAGAGGATAACTCTCGAAAGCTTGTCCTATGACATAAATTGTTAGTCCAATAAAAAAGGTATCACCTAATACTGAAGAACTCATTTATTCTGCACTATCGCAACTGGACTAACACGGCTATTTTCTGCTTTATATATATATATAAATGTGTGTGTGTGTGTGTGTGTGTGTGTGTGTGTATGTGTATATATATATATATATATATATATATATATATATATATATATGTGTATGTATATACACACACACACACACACACACACGTGGTTCTGTCTCTCTCTGTCTCTCTCTGTCTCTCTCTGTCTCTCTCTGTCTCTCTCTGTCTCTCTCTGTCTCTCTCTGTCTCTCTCTGTCTCTCTCTGTCTCATTAGGTAGCCCAAAACATCATAATTTGAGATGACCACTTTGGAGCCTCTCCAGCATTAAACAGGTTGCAATATAAAGGGGCAATTGAGGACAAACGCCAATAAATTAATAAGACAATTATTGTGATTGAAGAGCTCTCTCTGAGTCCTTACCAAAATGATGCTTAATCAGTTGAAAGGAACATTCAGAGCGTCCTCTGCTCCATCTGCACTGTACCTCCGGCTCGGGTTTACTAAGGAGACTTCCTGCAGCAAGATCCTTTTATAGACCATTAATTTGAATGTGCCAGAAGGGGTCTTCTTAGTGAAGACTATGGCCCATAATGTACGTAGTCCAAAGAGAGCTACATAGGCTCTGATATATAGGGGAGCGCATGTACTGTATGTACTCCCGTAAAGAACTATAGATACCAGTTCCAAGAATAGCAACCCTTGCAAATTTGGCAGCTGGTGACGAGCGTTGCTTTGTGAAGGGAACATCCCAAGTAGTAATGCGAGTATCGAGGACATTTCAGAAAATATTTTAATAGCGAGGGAAGGCTACAGTATTTTCTCCAATGAAAGTCGAGGAATTTAGATCTTTCGTAAAAAAATTGATTTTGGAGAAATGTGGGCGTACAGGGAAGTTACAGTGCCACTAATTGAACCGACATGAAAGTTCGTTTGTAGCTGAAATTTTAGGGGCTTATGCATTCAACTAAGATAGTGCCGATCAGGCTGTTGTTGCGCAGAAACTCCCATTCAAGGCAAAGGGAGTTTCATGCGATAGTACCCTGATGATGACCATTACAATGTAACCCTTAGAGTGCCGGAATACGTAACCTGCACATAATAAGGGCCGGCACTGTAATGGGCCCTATGACGTACCAAATGGCTCTTCAACTACTTCTCCATTGGAGCCAGATCAGACACGTGTAGGAGCAGAGGGACTACTTGAATAAGCATAAGGTTATTGTAATGTAATTTACAGTACATTTAAAGACTTGAACAATTATAATGTTTCCACATTTTGCAAGTATTATAACATCGGTAACATATATATATATATTTTCATTACCACGAGTTTCATTCTGGAAAATTGCACTGTGCTCCGACTAATTGTATACTGGTTGCTTAAGCAGCTGAAAGTCCAAGGGACGCATCAAGGCCCCTTGCCGGGCGCCAGAGGAAGAGCCCTGGTGTACAGGATTCGGCATGCACTAAATGCTGGTTTTCTAGGGGCAGAGCTCTATTAGAGCGGTCAACGCAATTGGAACCGAGTGGAGAATCCTCCACTTTGGTTCACGCCCCGGCGGGGCCCTGGGATAGGGTGGGAGGGCTCTGGGGTGGAGGGGCGGAGTGCCCTGTCTGTGACCTCATAGTATACAGAGGTTATGATATATCACAGGTCTCCTGTACACATGAAGGGAACCATTATTTTTTAATGAGCTACAGATGTTGTTACAGTTCAGACGTGATAATACACGTACTGTAAGGATACTATGTATTGACCATAGCACATTTCCTTTAAGAACAAACCTGGCTTATCCACACACTTTTAGCTCATTCTTTTAGTGCCTGGGCATCCAGCAACACTTTAGACCTAAACGTGGTAAAAACAGTTAACTGGAATTATGATCCTATTGAAAAATAATTGCAGGGCTCTCGCGCTTTAAGGAAAAACACAATACGTTTATTTAAAAATCATAAAAAGTCCTTGTGTGAGCACATTCATATGTCTCAAGACAGCTCTGCAACCCTGCCTTGCACCATTATCTTTTAGCATGCTGTACAATGCTTCCACTGTAGCCAGGGATTATGGGTAATGACATGCAAATGAGCACACAGTGTCAACTTCTTGCTTCTTCTCCATTTTAACATGGGACCCCTATAAGCTTATGCCTCCCGCATTACACAGCTTTTCAACACAGCCTGGGTTACAGAAGTGCAGAGCCACTAAACCTGCTCACAGACAGCTGTTTCGTACATTTTGGGTCAAATCATACTGGCTTTTCAGAGTCTTGGAATTGAAAGCTGTGCCTGGATATTTGTTTTTAGCCAGGGCTGTAGCCAAACCAGTTCCCTTGTCTTGCATGTCTAATGAATTGGTTTCAAAGTGCGTCTGACTATCCATTTAATTATTTTAATTGGCATTGATTATTCTGCGTCTCTGAAGGATAATGTGCCCTGGTAACGTCTGCTTTGCAGGGAATATGGAATCCAGTGTCTCGCGGAACCATATGCCCGGGGCTGCACAATATCTCCGTAATGACTTGATACGGATTGCTGCTGCCCTAGCTTCATCCAGATGCTGTTGATATGATAAGTGTTTGAGATAGGGCTGTGTGAGTACTAGCTGAAGAGCATACTATGATAACAGGGATTGCCACATCTATCTGAACTGTTGCTGTAGTGACCAGTGACACCCCCCCGCCCCCCCCCCAAGGCTAATATTAACAGCAGCTGAGGTTAACCCTTCACTGTCATGGACCAATGCACTGCAGACCCCTCTGTCAGCGAAAGGGTAACCGTTTCCTTGTGGGTCTCTGCGGTTTAAGCACAATCCAAATGAAAGAGAGGAGATGCAGCCAAGGCTGGGACTCTCGGACACTGCAGAGATTAGGCGGGGGTGGGGGGGGTGCAGAGGTAATCACTCGGTATTAGCACTGTGCTAAGTGTGCTTTGTCTTTTCCAGGATGGATGACGCGGAAGCTTGCTTTATTCTCAGCAGCCGAAATGAGGTCGACCGCACGGCAGCAGTAAGGCAAACACAGTAGTCATACAGCACAACAAATTGCAGTATGTGTATATGCCGTCAACACTCTCATACAGCAGGGGTGCTCAAATCCAGGCCTCAAGACCACCCTACACTCCCTCTCCCCCGCCCCCCAACAGGTCAGGTCTTCAGGATAGCCCAGTTTCAGAGGCGGCTCAATCAGTCCCTGCTTCAGCACAGGTGGCTCAATCAGTCCCTGCTTCAGCACAGGTGGCTCAATCAGTCCCTGCTTCAGCACAGGTGGCTCAATCCGAGGCCCAGTCTTCGACTGAGCCTCTGATTGAGCCACCTGTGCTGAAGCTGGGATATCCTGAAAACCTGACCTGTTGGGGGGGGGGGGGGGCTTGAGAACTGGAGAAGAGCTCCCCTGTTATACAGCCACGTGCCTTTGGAATGTGACTTGGAAACATTGTTACCTGTGCAATCTCTCGCAGCACAGATCCTGTTGTAATATAACTAAGGCCTAACATGCAGAAATAAGTGCATGCAGTATACTGTCAATTCAGGCAAATAGCCGCCTACAAACAGGAGATATTGGGCATTTACTTTGTTGTTCTTTGGCTTTATTGCACCTGGAGATTTTTTCATGCGCTGAATATAGCAGTGTTTTTTCCCCCACATTCCTTTTGTTAAGGCTTCCAACTTTCCGTGAGAGAGAGAATCCCGATCCCTAGATGAATGCACTGAATGAATGCTACTTCTTTATACTGAAATAATGTTACGAAAGAGTGATGATCAAAGGTGATATCCTTGTGAAGAAGGAAGTGCCTTATGTTTGTAATCATGCGTTTCCACTTCTCCAATATAGACAAACAATTTCAGGTCTCCTCTGGGACAGAGATACAAAGCAGAGCTCTGCTCACACGTTCATAATGAAGTTCCCCATTTAATGTAACAGCCAGGAACAGGGGAAAGACAATGTTTCAGGTCCCACATGGACCTCTCGTCAGGTGGATCAGGCAGGATTCTCCTCGCCTGAAGCTGTTCCCCCGGCACTTTGGAGCTGTACTCTTATCCAATATCAAATGAAATATCTGGATACAGATGTCTTGACAGTTCATTTATTTATCTTAAAGCAAAATAACAATAAGCTTCATTTAGAGGTACAGGCTACACTATATCATACGATGGGTGGAGAACGGAGCATTCTTGATTGCTCAATAGAATTGTAGGTTCGTTCATTCTTTACGGTGTGACTTATCTACTCTAAAAAGAGATTCATATAGTAAATCCTAGCTACTAATTTAACCCATGCCTAGCTTGTTAGCATGAAACAATAATACAATTGCACAATCCTGGGAAAAGTCTGGGCACAACGCCTATACTCTTATCTAGGCCTTGGACAGACTTCATCTTGTACCCAACATGTACTATACACAATTCACTTATTCTAGCTTTGCTAGTTAGACCAAGACTAAAAGTCAATTATTTATTTCCCTTTAAATGTTTTTCTTATTACACAATTTTTCTCAGTTCAGTCTGAATAGAGTCTGGGGAAACAAAATGGATTCTAGCAGACAACATGAATTCCGAGTCACTTGTATTCCATTGACATATACCTTTGTGCTGACTCGTCAATGTAAATGAATGGCGGACTCTCCTTATGTTTCCCTACCTAAAGGACTTTTACTATGGACCTCCATATTTTACATCTAGTTATTTGTTTCCATTAGGACCATCAAACCATCTTGAGGGCCTGGGCAGTAAAAGATTTTGCTCCAAACTGCCCACTTTATGTCCAGATTCTGAAGCCTGAAAATAAATTCCATGTGAAATTTGCCGGTGAGTTTTATTTTTGGTTCGTTTCTTGACCTGACATTGACTGTGTCTTATAAATCATTCAGAATGGCTATTCCATTTAGGTGTGACTGTCATAGAGTGGCCATATGATGCAAGAAGGGATTCATTGACCAACTGCTGGTATTACCCATCCTTGCTCAGAAGGAAAGGCAGAGCTCTAATTACAAAACCAATCTAACAAAGAAGTAAAACACAGGACTAAATCTACCTTGCCCCTTAACGTTGTATCATGTAGACATCCTAAAGACCATGGTGATGCAGTAAAACCCAGCACACTTGTTACTGTGCAGCTGTAGAATTGGTGCTTCTCAGCTGTAGATCCTAACTTGGACTATAAGAAGGACCCACACATTTCAATTTCCCTCTCCCCTGCCAAAGGAGGTATCAAATATTTGGGTACCTTGTTGCTCACTTCAATGCTTTTTATTGGTATAGAACTTGAGCGCAGTCTATCAATACCATGTTTAAAAAAAATAAGTTAAAAATATCAATGTTAATGCCCATGGGATGGCTTGGGCATGAAGAATTTATTATGTGTGCACAGTCCTCAAATCTCAACTACAAGTTTCACTATAATTAACAAGGAATAAATGTCACCATTCATTTCTTTACCACTGATCGAGCAATTACTACATTGTTTTATTTGTATCCCAGTATTCCACGTCTGTTCTGTAATCATTTGGTTGTCTCTTATTATATTTGCTTAGAAGCTTCCAACATAATCTTCTGAGTTCTTTACAATAAATAAACAAAGGAAATCAGTTCTACATCCCATATTCCATAAAGCACTGTTGGCTCGTACTGTACCACCTCTATCTGGTCAGATTAGCAACACACCTCGTCTAGAACCCATTTGTCCACACGTGTGAGGTTAAGGATCTGGTCATAGAAAGGGTGGCAGACTACAGTCCTCAAGGGCCACCAACAGGTCAAGATTTCATGATATCCCTGCTTCAGCACAGGTGGCTCCATCAGTGGCTCAGTCAGAGACTTTCACTGAAAGTCGCTTGTGCTGAAGCAGGGATATCCCTAGTACTTGGCCTGTTGGCGGCCCTTGAGAACTGGAGTTGGCCACCCTTGGTCTACAGGCTGAGCAGGTCCAATATGTTTGGATTGTCTCTGTTTACAATGATGTTTGAATTGCAGATCACGTGGTTTGTGAAGAAGAGTTCAAGTATGCCATGCTGGCATTGAACTGTGTGTGCCCAGCAACCTCCACCCTCATCACCCTTCTAGTTCATACCTCCAGGGGACAGTAAGTAAGGCTTTTACTAGAACCAACATAACATTTGTATTCCATGCCAGACAACACCTTTGCATGAGCAGGGTTACATTGGCTCATATACAGTCACCTAAACAGAAGTCAAGATTTCTCCCCTGCATCTACCCAAATCGATACTTGGCTCCAGTATATAGGGTGTCCTCGTAAAGCATTCAATTAGCAGGTGCCTATTCCATGTAATATAGTCGGTCCCCCCTGTCGGACTATTTTCCGATCTGCTTTAAAACCTCAGACCTCATTTGATCCTTTGGTTTCAATTTCCTTACTGCACTAGCCCCTACCGCCTCTGCTGGGAGGCTAATCTCCAAGTCTAACACCTTTTCGGTGAAGAACTACTTCCTCACATTTCCCCTTACCCTGCCACCTTACTGCTTCAGAGAATGACCTCTTGTTCGAGCACTTCCTCTTTCTTTGGAATATGCATCTCCTCCTGGACTTTGTTAAATCTCTTTTTATATATTTGGACGTTTATATCATATCCCAAATATTGAAATAATGTGCTGACTGTGTATGGGAAAATGAGGCTCCCCATAAATTAGTTACAGATTCATGGGGGGGAAAAAATCCCCAAACATGTTGACTTCTCATAAGAAGATAATCAGCCATAAAACATCCATCCCATTTTATAGCATAATGGTCCTGTCATTTTCTGTTGTGGATCACTAGGGATTACTCCAATCAGTTAAAGGGGAACACGGGCCAATAGAATACACAGCATTTCATGTTTTGGGAGAAAGAATTGTTCTGTACTGTTGAGTATTTCTATACAACGTTCCGAGCCTGCTGCTTGTGAAAGAACGTAAGAGGTTTGCCATGCTGAGAGCCAGAGCAGTAATTTGATGTTTTGGAGCTGTTAAAGGTCACTAACGGCTGGCATAGGGGATCCAATCAACAGCTATTTAAAAAAAAAAGTAAAAATAATATACACTTATAAACACCTAGAAATATTTGAGTCAAGGATATGTGGATCTGCACTCACCTTTCTGAGACCCTTGAGTTAACAGGTAACTTGGTTCTCTGCTGCTTCATTTTATCTCTAATGTTTCATGCCATGAAAGGACCTTTTCTCCTGGACTTCTAATACAACACACTGATGTCAGCATAGGATTCCACTTATAGAAATGATTCGGGTAGCCACAGATGTAGAGGTGCAGCGCACAGCGATAAACTGGATCCACGGGACAGCAGCAGTATAATGAAAATAAAAGTTCTTTATTGAGAAGTCATGGTGCAGACAGGTATGGGTGCAGGAAAAAACCTCTGTCTCTAACATGTTTCACGCCTTGCTGGCGCTTCGTCGGACGAAGCGCCGACGAAGCGCCAGCAAGGCGTGAAACGCGTTAGAGACAGAGGTTTTTTCCTGCACCCATACCTGTCTGCACCATGACTTCTCAATAAAGAACTTTTATTTTCATTATACTGCTGCTGTCCCGTGGATCCAGTTTATCGCTGTGCGCTGCACCTCTACATCTGTGGCTACCCGAATCATTTCTACCAGCAGGAGCACGCTTTCCAGAAGGCACAATGGGCAAGGTCACGTGAGTTGTACCTTTAAACAGTACATAGAGGTATTTTATTGGTGTGTTTATACAAGTGTCAGTACCAGTCCACATTGGCAGTGAGGGGGTGGGGCTCATATATCTCCATCACCCACACTCACCAGGACATTTATTCAGGTCACAGACTACACACGCACCCATATATACCTCACTCAATTATATACCTTATACCCAGCCTATTCCCTTCAATCAAGAAATCATTGTTAATTACAGAGTATGTCACTTGAGCACTATATTTGAACATTGTTCTTCTACTTGGATTCCACTTATAGAATGATGTACTGAACCACTGAACCCTTCAGGACGTTCTGTTTTTATTTCACCTATATTGAACATTTGCTGAATATAACTTAGTAATTGCTATTAGCTCAGAAACACGAATATTTTATTCAGTGTTGTGTAAATATTGTATACATTACTTTTAGGACTAGAAGAGCTTTTGCGTTGTCTGCCCCGAGTAAAACCCATTTCCATTCTAGCTGGCCCATTGCAACTGACCTAGAAATCGGAATTCCTGACATAAGGCACGATTCTATTAGTCAACCCGCCATAAATCATTAATCACACCCACTGAGCTGTTTAATGGGATGGCAAAATTTCATGGTAACAATTCCTAATTTTTAGTCATTGTCACAATGTTTTTCGGAGTTTACCAACAGCCGCTGCGCTTCTGGTGCATGCAAATTTCTTCCACCAAAAGCAAACACCATTAGGGAACATCCTTGTTTATGTGAATGAGTTTTAATCTTGGTGCAACTAGCAAGCCTAAACCCTGGGGGACATTTGTGATTGCTCTGACAGATGCTTTATTGCAGTGTTTCAGTATGAAATCTCCAGAGCCGAGAGACACAGAGACTTCCAAGAGTATTGAACTTGTGTTGCTCATATGTAAAACTCCTGCATTCACCACTAGGCCATCAGGGAAGCTGTTAACCGTAGGCCTTGAGTGCAGATGCAGTGATTTTTAAATGGCAAGGAAGTGAAAGCAGGTGGGCAAGGAGCTGCACAGGAGATACTGCTGGGTTAAAGGTCTCTCTGCATATGTTTTGCTGTATACACCAAGATGTTCAGAGGAGGGGTGCAATACGCTTCATAGGCACCTCAATCTCCACATCGTGTGATTGCAGGGAAGGACAGCAGTCGCCCGAGCATTGGCAACGGATGTATGGACGCTGTTCTGGAAATGAAGTATATCATATCCGAATGGGCGATAGCAAATTCTTCATGGAGCACGAAGGGAAGAGTTTTACTTACGCTGCCTTCCATGCACACAAAAAGTAAGGTCATCTTTTACCTCGTGTACTAATCGCATAGAACATTTGGCCCTATAACATTTACATACGCGGAAAGAATTACCATTTTAAGATAACAACATTATGGCTCAAATTTGCTACGCGGTCTTCTGCCAATTGGCTTGAATATGCAGTATGGCTCTTTCAGAGTCAGAAGGTACCTTGTGGCAGAAGAGCGCTGAGTAAATATGGCCCTATGTGTCATGGGGTGAAAGGTTTGAAATGATCCTAAATGGACCAGTCCCCTTCTGCATCACTATTACATCATGAATGCCATTCCTTGTGTTAATCCTTGAATGTGTGGATTTACCATGGCTGTGGACTGAAATAGACATTTGGGCCCTTGCTTACTAATTGGTGCTATGCTTTAAGACACCTTTCAGCACAAGAAGACACCTTAAAACCCATTCACTTCAATGGGATCTGAAATGTCTTCTGATATTGGAATGTGGCATAGCACCGCTTTGTAAATATGGGCCTAGGTCTTTGGCAAACATGCTCTAGCTAAATGTATAGTCTATGATGTCATTTGCATTAACAAGGAATCCAACCCCTAAGTGTGGATAAAGTTGAGACATGGCTAAGCATTTCCCTGGTCATATTCAACCCTGACTAAATGCAGCACCATACTTGGTAAAACCCACACATATTACTTATCAATATTTCTGGAAAATAGATAACCGGTGTATGGGATGAGAATATACAAGGAAATGTAGAGTAATATCTGTAATATTTTAGGGGTGGGCCATTTCTAGCATTTTGTTTTAATGCTCAGCATTGATTTATTTGGGGGGCGTCCCTGTCATCGGATTCTCTGTTGTTGTACCTTAGATACGGCGTGTGTTTGATAGGAGCGAGAAGAGAAGATAATAAAAGCATCCTGCTGAATCCTGGACCCCGGCATATCATGGCTGCGTCAGATACCTGCTTCTACATTAACATCACCAAAGAGGAGAATTCTGCTTTCATCTTCAAGCAAGAAGAAAAGCAGAATCGGAAAGGCAGAGGGTTATATGATGGTCCATCCCGGCTTCCAGTACATAGCATCATAGCTAGTATGGGTAATTATGCCTCCCCCCCATCCCCTGTTCAGAATGTGCATGAACATTGCCAGGTCTCCAGCAAGAGTAACTGCTTCAGTGCTGCTTTGTAAAGCGTTGAGGATCTGCCTGGATGTTGAATACATTGTACTGTTAGCGCAAAAGTAGCGCATGCGTGTTTGAACAGCAGAGTTCTAAAGAGAACTAAGAGTTATTTGAACTGAAGCGTTCTGCTACAGCAGAGTTCTAAAGAGAACGTGTGCAGTTCAAATCTCTATTCCCTGCAGAGAATATGATAATCTCAGAACTCTGTTCTTCACAATAGCAATTCCTTATTTTGTTGTGAACTTCCTTAAGATACCATATGTCCATTCCACCATTTTTACAGGTGGGGCAAGACCTTGCCCCACATGGTGGTATAATGCTGGGCAATGCAACAGCCGCCCCCTGGCAGTGAAGGTCTTGAGACAGGGGTTCTCAAGTCCTCAAGGCCCCCCCACCCCCCAATCAGGTTAGGTTTTCATGCTATCCCTGCTTCAGCAAAGTGGCTCGATCAGTGGCTCTTTGACAGAGCCACTGATTGAGCCACCTGTTTTGAAGAAGGCTCTTTGGCTGAGCCACTGATTGAGCCACCTGTGCTGAAGCAGGGATAGGCTTACAACCTAGTGGTGTGTCATGAGAACTGGAGTTTGCGAACCCCTGTCTTAAGAGACAGACACACAAGCTCAGAACCCAAACCCTCCACAACATGTATATTTGTGTCAATAAGTAGTGCTACTTAGATTGTGACCTCAAGCAATACAACAAAAGATAGAAAGCCTATGTGCTACATCCAATGTGACAAATGATATACTTACAAGTTAAATACTTCTCTGTTTTTCTTCATAAGTGAGGGTTATGGCGTTAAATTCTTTGGCCAACGCATTTTAAGCTTTATGGGAGCCCTTTGAGGGTACAGCAGTGTCAGGACTTGCAAAAGAGGGGGATACCTTGGGGTGCTTTGCCAGCTTAAAATGCGTTGGCCGAAGAATTGAACTCAATGACCTTCACCGATGAAAAGAAATTATTTAACGATATAGTTTGTCATGTTGGATGCAGCACTGAGGCTTTCTGTCTTTTGTCGTAAGGTCGGAAGAGAAGATAGGAAACTAAAAGGAACAAAGGATTTAAAAAAAAAACACACAACACACTGCTAATAAAAATAGAACCGCATTATTCTCACAAGGCCGCCTCTGGAAGTGTGCACAGAAAACCCCACATTTCATTCTGCTTATGTTGAAACGACACAGTTGGAGAGGTGCAATGACAATAGCGCAGCAGCTTGGGGAAGAACAAAGGAGCGTGACGTTAGCAGGATGGGAACCCCCCCATGTAACCGTGTGGGAGGTGGGAGGGGAGGTTCCCTTGATGTAGAGGCTGCCATGCGGCGCTGTCTGAGGATGCTTTTTCCATGCAGCTGGGAGTGATGTCCCTGAGAAATCATCTCAATACAGAACAGCCTGTGATTAGTTATCCTTCACCCCTTCTTGTGTGTTCCAAATGGGCTTTATTGCTGGTCTCTGAAGGAAACGCTAAAAGCAAAAGAACATGCAAGAGCCATCAGGTGGCCCCTTGCAAAGATGATATCAGTCACAGCAGACTGCAGCACTCAGCCATGTAACACGTTTATTAACTCCAAATTATACACAGCAAATATAAGCTACCATGTATTCCAGTTACAGAGGCTACAGTGTAGATAGGGTTGCCAGGTGACTTCTCCAAAAATACTGGACATGATGGTGAAGGAGCGACGTGCTCGAAACGCGCACGCACACACCCTCTTACCCCTCTCAGCTCCATGCTGTTTCCTCCTCTCCTTGGCCCCACCTCCAGGCTCCTGACACCTCCTGCTGATTGACTACTGCTGGGTAATGCAGCCAATCAGGATGGAGGAAGCTGCTCATCCTGCTAGCAACAGCCTTGCTCTCTCCCTGCTCAGGGAAATCCCACGCCCCCCCCCCCCCTCCTCCATGCCGGTCAGGTCACTATGTCCAGACAGGTAATACCGGTATACACATACAGAGGTAGCTGAAACGTTGGGCCAATAAAGACTTTTTTTTTGCATATTTTTGGAGAGACGAGCGCACGCACAGAAAGTAGATGGCGTCCTTGTAAACCTAATCATTCACAAGATGAAGACCTCAAGAACTACAGACCAATCAGTCTACTTCCAGTCACTTACAAAAAATGTGTGCAGATACTCACTAATTAAGTGCAACAGACCTGAACTTTGCCCAGGCTAGAGAACAGGTGGGATTTCGCACTGGATACAACACAATGGTCAACATCCAAGTGGTACAAGAAGTGATTTCCCGAAGTATTCAATACAATCTACCATTCATCTTAGGCATTAGTTACAGCGTGATGACCTCAAGTGCATAGTTAAAAAATGGTGTTTAGCGATGAAGATAAGCACGGTATAAACTGCTTGAGACAGAGCAAGAATTATGGTTCAAAACGCTGGCGTGAAATGTTTCCTGATTAAAGGATGGTCGCTAGGAGAATTGAAGAAACAAATTGGTAAAACAATGTGTTGTTCAGAAGTGGGAGCTGCTGGACCAACGTGTTATCAATTATACAATCAGCCAGCAGCATTCTCGCCTGCGGGCGTGCTTTACTGCACTAGGACACTCTGAACACACACTTTGAACTCCAAACTTTATAGTAATCCTAGTGTTTCAGATTAGATTACAACAGTTTAACACATAGCAAGCTACAGAGAAACCTCCCCCCCTCCCCCTATTTCTCGTTTAATGAACAGGAACCTACCGCAGTGTAACTGGCCATTGTTGACATAGTATAGTGTTAATCTACACAACAAACCTACAATTCTACAATTGTGCACATTTTCATGGGGATGGAGAGAGAAATATATCAAATATGATGAAACGAAAGGGGTCCCTTTTTTCCTGAAGTGTTTGTGTGTGTACATATATACATACATCAGCTATTCACAGCACATGCTTCTCTACTCCAGCATAGCCATTCTGATTTTGGAAGTTCATGAACCGTGATAGAGGCGAATCATTTCTACATTAGTTCAGCAGCTTTTTTGGTAAAGCATTCGGTGTGCCGTACCATTCAACGGTTTTCAGTGCAGGATTCCAAAAGTCATGACCTCTTCTGTCGGAAAAGAGCGTGAGTTGGGGAAAGAACTCGGAAAGAACTTTAGTGAAAAATCCGAGACGGTTTGAAGCGTTAAAAAAAAAAGTTGTCGGGACACAATCCGAAAAACGGGGACAATCCCGGGACATCTGGTCACCCTAGGAATACAGAAAAAGGAAGATGTCAGGATAGGAGAAGGATTGGCTCAGTGAGTAAAGACTCTGGCACTGGTTCAATTCCCGGTATCGGCTCCTTGTGACCTTGGGCAAGTCACTTTATCCCCCTGTGCCTCAGGCACCAAAACATAGATTGTAAGCTCCACGGGGCAGGGACCTGTGCCTGCAACATATCTCACTAAAGCGCTACCTTAAACTATCAACGCTAAACAAGAACATATTATTATATGTTGTATAGCTCGGAACCATTCAGTGCTATATATACTTGGAGTAATAATGCTAAGGGTCTTATACTTGATCATCTGAAACACTCAATCAGGTCGTTTCCGGGCGAAATGCCCCATTTTGTTCATATATCTCAGCTGATAACCCTACAAAAGGTTAAAATGTATGTAACGGATTTTCTGAACCGGTCTGACCCACCCAATCTCACATTGGCCCCTGTGGTCTAACCAGTCCCCATTACAGTGTAGTAGTGTCTGGTTGTGCACCTGTTGGCTACAGGACTCCTGAGTCTCCCGCATGATGGTGTATGGGGAGGACCCGTCCAGACAGGCAGCTGAGGTAGTGTGCTGAGTCCTACCTAGTTCCAGTGCAGCGCCTCCACCTCATCAGGGTCCCTGCGTCCGCATGGGGATGGTCCTGGTGAGGAACTCCTCTGTGGTGCTCCTCTCTGTGCAATTACTCCACACATGCACACGAGAGGGTTGGTAATCAAGAGCATCTTTATTGCTTGAGGTGGGCTAGCTGCCCCTCGCAGTAGTCTCTTTAGCCACACATAATCATTAGTGCTTCCCTTTGAAAGGTATGTCCTTGTCTTAATTGGTGGGTTCCCTATCTCCCCTTCAGGGAGATATCCCTGTGCCAGGTCCCTGGTCACAGTCTTATAAGCTGTCTCCTCCCAAGCCTGCACTCAGACTTGCTCCTTGTCTCATAGTTCTTACATCAGCCACCAACAGCTTTTCTCTGTCTGCTTTGTGCTGCCAGACTCACAGCTCTGCATCAAACTACCGCAACAATGTTGCAGACCTCCAAGTGCCTCTTACTGACAGAAGCAGCACAGCAACAGGAACTCACTCTAACAACTCAGCAACAACTAACTTTTGATCAGTGCTGTGCCTTATGTATACTCTGGAGGCTGACACACCTCTGACATCACTAACCATGGAGTCAGAGCCTGTGACCACTCCCATCCATACATAGGGCACCTCACCAGGGTGTGAGGGCAAACCTCCATAATTACTGCTGGCATGCCCACAACTTACCAGGCCTTACTGTCAGCAGGAGAGATGACTGTAGCCATTTTACATGACCGCTACATGTAGAATGTATTATAGATCTTTTCTCTTGATTAGTGTCGTCACAGAACATTAAGGATGTCAGTCCAGTAACGACAGCACAACAATTATATAGCTTTCTTTAGATGCAGCGATTTACTAAAGTTATTTTCTGGTCGTGTCATTCTCTAAGGATGCCTTGATACACCTGATCCTTTGATGTGCTGTGATGATCATTTCATGCTTAGCTCAGGGAGGGCAGCATGGTTAGACAATCCCTTGGCAATATACAGCTTTCATTTTCTGGTGTTTACAATTTGTACATTTGCATGGAATCTGTAGACTTGAAACTAATAAGAAAACCTTTTACATCGGTTTGTGACCATCATTCTTTATGTGAGACAAAGCTGCAAGGGGCTATAGCTCATTTCCGCTGCCTAAACCATCTTAATAGGTTATCTTGTTAAAGATTTTATTTTTTTAACTTTCCACATATTATATATAATATAATAAATATATATATTTGGTCAGGATATATAGCTTTGCAGTATAAAGGGAAAAATTCACACAAGCTATCTTATAAACATCTGAAAGGGATTTTGAACTGTATTTGTGCTATACTAAAGCATTTAAGTAAGATATTATAATAAAAGAAGAATGATGCATTAAACAAATAAAAAATGGTGACGATTTTTACTTTCCGTCAGAGTTTCTGCGCCTGGCATAAAATGGGTTACCAGGCTGTTTGTAATGCACAGGCTGCAGTTAATTTAATTCCTTAAGCACCAGTAAGGAAAATGAGTCCATTAAGGATTCATTAGTAGCTTCGTGTGCAGTACTGAGCCTGAATATCTATCTGTGGTTCTTATCTGCAAGATAGGAAGCACTTATTTTGTGAAGAAAAGCAAAGCAGCGAAACTGTCCCTGAAACCTGTAAACAACAGTTTGGGCACAGAAATTAAATTGCAGCACTGTTTAATCATACAGTAGGTACCAGATTCTTATTAGGGCGGCTGCTTTGGCCTCACAGGGAAAACCATAACCAGAAGTAAGGCCAATTATAGCTGCAGCTAGTGTATAAAGAAGGATGGAGGTTCTCCACAACCTCTCCAATTCTCTTGACAATGCTCTGAACATGAAAGGCAAGATTCTAGCTTCTTTATTATCAAAAACAGATGCAGCACCAATGGTCCCTCTACCCAGTTAATCCTATGTATATCAAATGAGCAAAAGCAACAAAAAAAACCACAAGATCAGCACACCCTAATTGACTTAAAGACCCAATTTCATCATTATAAATCCTCCTTACTACTTGCATCATGTTGCGCACAAGCCCGCACTTCTTCAGCTGTTGCTACCATTTTTAGTTAAATTCGGAGTTTCAGTGACATCATTTGACCAAAGACCAACTTGACCGTGTCATGGTAACCCTAGGTCCAGCAAGTCCTAATGTCTAATTAAAATGTTCTTTTACTTTGTCCTCAAAACTACCCCCCACCCCCTGCTTTTCTCTTTTTATTTTTATACAGAGGACATCTCTGACTTGCCAACTTAAATGTCCTGAATCCCTGGCCATTAGCAGATCACCTGGGAGTAGGGGGGTATGGAGGCTGAATGAGGAGCTTTGTAGGATGTTAGCGTTGGGGCTTTTTTGTCTTTTGTTGTAGACTAAGGGGGTCTGTTCTCGTAGCTCTGAAGTTGTCAGCGTCAAACCGCGCGTTTTGTTCAGAAGTAGTGGAATAAAATGAGAGGGAAAAAACCCTATTCTCCAATGCAAATCGTGCCACGCCGCCTGGTGTAACAGCCACGATGCCTGGTGTAACAGCCACGCCGCCCGGTGTAACAGCCACGCCGCCCCGGTGTCACAGCCACGCCGCCCGGTGTAACAGCCACGCCGCCCGGTGTCACAGCCACGCCGCCCGGTGTAACAGCCACGCCGCCCGGTGTAACAGCCACGCCGCCCGGTGTAACAGCCACGCCGCCCGGTGTCACAGCCACGCCGCCCGGTAAAACAGCGATGCCGCCCGGTGTAACAGCCACGCCGCCCGGTGAAACAGCCACGCCGCCCGGTGAAACAGCCACGCCGCCCGGTGAAACAGCCACGCCGCCCGGTGTAACAGCCACACCGCCCGGTGTAACAGCCACACCGCCCCGTGTAACAGCCACACCGCCCCGTGTAACAGCCACACCGCCCCGATTGAACGCACTTTGGCAGTGGAATGACCTGCGATGAGGCTAACTCTCTCAGCCTAACCCATATTTCCGGCTCTGCATGTAATACGCGATACCAATCTCGCCGTCCTTGAGGGTTTTTAGAAGCGGTTTGCATAACAGAGCGAGTCGGAGGTTTTTGGTAAAAACTGATTGGATTGGCGGAGCCGGAGTGAAACCACTTCTAAAAAAAAAGCCTTTTAGACACGATTGGACATGCGAGAAGGGCTTACAGAATAGCATAGCACGCATATCCTCTTTTTGAACTGGTTGCCCCTTTTGAGAGTTGCCGGGGCTATAGGTCTCTATCTCTACTGTTATAATATTGTCTTTATTATCTACTAGCTGAGAGACCCGGCGTTGCCCGGGATGTAAATGCGTAATAGGTAGTATTATTTATAAATGGTGGAACAATAGGTGACTATTTGGAGGGGATGGGAGGGAGGGAGAGTGGACAGGAGGGGGGGAGAGTGGACAGGAGGGGGGGGAGAGTGGACAGGAGGGGGGGAGAGTGGACAGGGGGGGGGAGAGTGGACAGGAGGGGGGGTGACAGTGGACAGGAGGGGGGGGAGAGTGGACAGGGGGGGGGGAGAGTGGACAGGAGGGGGGGTGACAGTGGACAGGAGGGGGGGTGACAGTGGCCAGGAGGGGGGGAGAGTGGACAGGAGGGGGGGGGGAGTGGACAGGAGGGGGGTGACAGTGGACAGGAGGGGGGGGTGACAGTGGACAGGAGGGGGGGGCAGTGGACAGGAGGGGGGGCAGTGGACAGGAGGGGAGGACAGTGGACAGGAGGGGGGTTGGTTTGGTTTAAATTGACGGGTCCCTCCTCTCCACTCCCCCTGTATCTTTCTCCGCTCCTGACCCCCGCCCCCCCCCCCACCCCCCATGTGTAGCTCCGGTCCCCACTCTACAGTGTCTGAGACACAGTGTAACACACACACACACACGCACACAGACACACACAGTGTCCCACACACACACTGTCACGCTGTGACACACACAGACACAGACACACACACACTCACACACCTCTCCTTTTGGCCGCCGCCATGTTAGTTAGTCCGCGAGGGAGGGGTCCTTCCTTCCGCCGCCATCTTAGGTGCCGCGTGGCAGCGGTAGGCTGCCCTGGCCAATGCCTGTCCCCGCGCCAGGGAGGTGAGCGGGAGGTGAGTGGAGGGAGCGGGAGGTGGGTGGAGGGAGCGGGAGGTGGGTGGAGGCAGCGGGAGGTGAGTGGAGGCAGCGGGAGGTGAGTGGAGGCAGCGGCAGGCTGCCCTGCCCACTGCCTGTCCCCGCGCCGGGGAGGGAGTTGAGCGGGAGGGAGGTTAGGTGCCGCGTGGCAGCGGTAGGCTGCCCTGGCCAATGCCTGTCCCCACGCCAGGGAGGTGAGCGGGAGGTGAGGGGAGGGAGCGGGAGGTGAGTGGAGGCAGCGGCAGGCTGCCCTGCCCACTGCCTGTCCCTGCGCCGGGGAGGGAGTTGAGCGGGAGGGAGGTGAGTGGAGCGGGAGGTGGAGGGAGGTGAGTGGAGAGGGAGGTGTGTGTGATGGGGGGGGAGAGGACAGAGAGGTGTGTGTGTGTGTGTGTCCCTGTGTTCCCTGTGTGTGTGTCCCTGTGTGTGTGTGTGTCCCTGTGTGTGTGTGTCCCTGTGTGTGTGTGTCCCTGTGTGTGTGTGTGTCCCTGTGTGTGTGTGTCCCTGTGTGTCCTTTGGCCCGTCACTCCGCCTCAGGCCAATGAGAGGTGTGCGTGGGCGGGCCAAGGGACCAATGAGATTTCCCCTAGGGACACCGGACATCCAGGCAGGCAGGCAGGCAGGCAGGCAAACATACAGTGCTTTCACTAATATAGTATAAAGATCACCTTAGCACCTTTCACTTTAAGTATCCAAGTATGTATGAGCAGCAACTGGGCAAAAAAGGTTGTGGTTTGAACATCCTAATGCATTAAAACCAGAGCTATGTTCCTATTGCAGGTGTGGCCAACTCCAGTCCTCAAGGGCCACCAACAAGTCAAGTCTTATGGATATCCCTGCTTCAGCACAGGTGGCTCAATCAGTCCCTGCTTCAGCATTGGTGACTCAATCAGTCTCTGCTGCAGCACAGGTGACTCAATAAGTGGCTCAGTCGACTGAGCCACTGATTGAGCCCCCTGTGCTGAAGCAGGGATATCCCTAATACCTGCCCTGTTGGTGGCCCTTGAGAATAAGAGTTGGCCAACCCCTGCTCTAACCGATTTGCATTTCTAAGCACTTTTTTTACAAATGTTTCCCAAGGTACGGTTGCCATGGATCTGCAGAGCACCGAGTGCCGGCCAATAAACAGCAGCAAACTAACGCTTCCAGCCGAAAACGGTTCCGGTAAGAGAAGGCCCAGCATTGCCCCAGTTTTGGAAATCGCCGACAGCACTACAGTATTACCATGTGACCTACTCAGTGACCAATCAGAAGATGAGATGACTCAATCGGATGACGAAGGACTTCCTGCCCTAGAGTAAGCACATTTTTGTAAGAGCTCAGCAGTCAGTGGAGCGGAGCTGGGGCTCATGCATGTACGGCAGCTTATTGGAAGGTTGCAGCTAAGCTGCTGGTCAGAGCAGCCCTTGGCTGACAAATTGTGCAGCAGGTGCACATCAGTTTTAGTAATGTGTGCTCATTTGCATATCATTACCCAGAATCCCTGGCTGCAGTAGAAGCATTGTATGCTAAGAGATAATGGGGAAAGGCAGAGTTGCAAAGCTGTCTGAGACATGTGAATGTTTTCACAAGTGATATTTTTATCTGCAGTAATTAAGATATTAGTTTCCGGGTTGAGAGTTCATCTTAAAAGTCTTCATGCCATTCCCCCCCCCCCCCCTCCCTTTAAAATGTGCATCAATACAATCCACACAATGAAAAGTAATTAGCTAAGTTGCCAATCGATCCGTTCTCCAGTGATCGACCGTCTAAGATTCGGCTCGGGGGTTCACTAAATGGCCGTCAGTGCAGCAGGAGAGGACCAAAGATGCAAAGTTGTGGGGGCGATCATGTGACCAAGCAGCTACTAGATACAATTGGTGCACTGCTAGAGCGAGGGCAGGGCTCAAAAAGGGGTGTGCCAGAGCCTGTTTCAGAAGAGGAAGGGGATGTGACTTTGTAAATGGTTACTATAGAAAAAAATGCTTGTTACATTATAATACATTAATAATGTCATTCAAAGTTTAAAAAAATGCTACAAGTATTTTCTCATAGTACAGAACTGATTTATTATTAAAAAAAACACAAACAAAACACATGCGGTTATTGCTTGGTCTGCAGCGTTATTGGCAGTGTGGAAAACTCAAGCTGCAGGAGACATCTTCCTGTAGTTAGTCTTGGAAGCTCTTTGGTTGTCTTCGATTGAGCCACCTGTGCTGAAGCAGGGATATCCTTAACACCTCACCTGTTGGACTGGGGAGGGCCACCCCTGCCCTACCATAACTAAAGCAAAGTCCCCTTTTGGAAGACCTCTGAAAAGGAACCTCTCCCATGCCTACTTCCTTCATATTCCGAGGCTCTGAAGACATATTCCATGTGAAATACCATTTGCATAACTAAACATATATAAATAATATTTATTATGCTGGTAAAGATCAAATTGAACAATTTACATGCAAGGATTCAACAAACTATTACAATGAGTATACAAAGTGACAAGGGCGCATATTAAAGGTACAACACTACCCCCATGTGGTTACTAAAATGCACCAGCATGAATCTTTGACTGTGCTGCAAAAACCTGCCCCCCCCCCCCAAATTACATATTCATTTTTATTTATAAAATGTGTTACTAGGGAGTAATACATTGAGAGTTACCTCTCGTTTTCACGTATGTCCGGGGCACAGAGTTATGATGACAAATGCATGGTTACATTAAATGTACAGGGTTATACATTATATATAAAGACATTTGCATGAACAGTTAAAGATAGTATGTTATAGGCTGGGGGTGACCAGATGCCACGGTTTAGCCGGGTCAGTCCGGGTTCTTTTTGTCTTTGTCTTGGGTCCCGACTTTTTAGTTATTGTCCCGATTTTGGTTTTTTTTTTGTCTGGCCGCGTATGCGCGTCGTTTGTCCTGGTTTGTGCCTGGAAAAATATGGTCGCCCTGTTATATGCGTATGTAACGGTTAGACCAGATTGAAATGGGAAACAGCTTCCACCCTCCTGAACAAAGCGGATTAACAGCATAGGGAATAGGAGCCAAAGACTTCAGCAATGTAAGCGTAGGAAACGTCGTCCAGAAACATTGCATTCTATTTATTTGACACTGAAAGAAATCTCAAACGCATGTTGAAGACGCCCTGAAGCCTGAGTTTGTAGGCAGATATGAGACCCCAAAGCCTTTACATACACGGAGATTCATATGATTCAACAGGGACAGCACTGTTTTTTGTTTGTTTCCCCCCCCCCCCCAGGTACGTGAAAGGATACCCCCCGAATTCTCCCTACATTGGAAGCTCTCCTACGCTCTGCCACCTGCTGCCTTCCAAGGCTGCGTTCTGCTGCCTCCGCTTGGATAAGGTACGGACCCCCTTCTGTACTAGATAAAAGAATGAATATCTGCTTAAATAATATCCGTGTGACCGAAATGTCAGGTATCGGCACGGCAGGAATGGTGTCCACATATGCGCAAAACCGCGCTGTGCATTATATCAGGGGTGCTCAACGCCAGTCCTCAAGCCCCCCCCCCCAACAGGTCAGGTATTCACTATGTTGTGTGAACTTCAAATAACCTGGCGTTAAGCAGGTCTAACCTACAGGAATCTGGGTGGGGGCAACGTCGCCTTTAGTGGATATGCGATGTTTGGGGGAACATCCCTTTTTGGCATACAGTATCACTAACCGCTGGGAAAATGGAACCGTGCCCTATTTTGTTAACGTTGGGTTACTCCTTTTAGTGGATAGGCGTTATGATGAACCCACTGGTAATTTAGGTTTGCGTTGGGTTAAATAGCCTAATGGAGCTTGGTGCATCTGGGCTGAAGCATGACGAAGCAGTGAGAGAGGAGGTGTAACGTTTGAGATTGTCATCGAAGCAGGGAGCAGAATTACATCAAGTTCTGATAAGGTGGAAGAAACCCCAGATCTATTTGAAGTCTCCTTTTTTGTTGTGTCAAAGCATGATCATGTTCAGCTCCAATATTTTCTGTTCTTGGCAGCTATAAACATCCCTTTTAAAGGAGCAATTCATTCTTTTTTTTAAAAAAAAATTATTATTATTTTTAAACATAGGATTGAAGCAGGGGGTCTTCGGGGCCGAACCCCTTCATTTCAGCTACGGGGGACCCTCTGCTTCCTGAAATACAGGGGGTGCTGATATCCTGCACAGTTTAAAGCTCATGCGTTTGAGGGCCAATAGGAAGCCATGCTGTGATGACGTTGCAGGGGGGTCCCTGCCATTGTGCCCAACTCTTCACTGGATTTTGGACATGTTTCGGCTACACTCTGCTTTGCAAGAAGAGTTGTAATTATAGGATGACTGCGCATTTCTCTCCCCTCTGTAATCTCTCCACTCAGGGCTGCAAACACAACAGTTTTGAAGATGCCAAGGCCTATGGCTTTAAGAACAAGTTGATTATTGTTTCAGCCGAGACTGCTGGGAATGGGCTATACAATTTCATCGTTCCTCTGCGAGCATATTACAGATCCCGGAAAGAACTAAACCCCATTGTTCTGCTCCTGGATAATCCGTACGTTTCTTTAATGTGTTTTTATATTGATAAGAAGCATGTGTTACTCTAACAGGCACTCGTGGAGTAATGAAGCTGTAGTAACAGCTGAATGTATAGCTCCAATTTAAACACTGAGGCCTAAATCTAATAAATAGTTCTATGCCCTAAGGCAGGAGTGCTCAACTCCAGTCCACAAGCCTCCCCAACAAGTCAGATTTTCAGGCTAGCCCAGCTTCAGCATAGGTGCTCAATCAAAAGAGTGAGCCTCTGATTGAGCCACCTGTGCTGAAGCTGGGATATTGTGAAAACCTGACCTGTTGGGGGCTGGAGGACAGACCTGCACCCCTGCCCTAAGGCACTGTATGGCCTATTAAAGGGAGTTCACATCTTAACACTGCTAGGTAAATATGGGCTTGAATGTTCTGATGAACCATACTGTACACACGCACATTTAAAGTGAATTGAACTTCCGAGTTCTCACTACTATTGGCATGCAGCACAGAGATCAAGGTCCCTTATTCAATATGCTATAAAGCCCTCTTTCCTATGTGGGAGACTATTATAGTCCTATTCATTTGAAGGGAGCTGAATTACTGTACCACGAGTTGCTCTCCATGACTCTCAATGCCTACAGAATGTCGTTGTACAGTAACTATCACCTCCCAATTCTTTCTCACAGACCGGACAACCACTTCCTAGAAGCCATCTCCTGTTTTCCAATGGTGTACTTCATGGTCGGCACGATAGATAAGTACGTCTGTTTACAAATAATGCTACTGGTGTTGGAGTGGAGGGAGAGGGAGAGGGCGTAGGGAGTTTGATACCAAGTAGTTGATATGTTACAAGCTTTCGAACCTCTCTGGGTCCTTCATCAGGTTTGGCAGAAATACAGAAACACAATATTTTTTGGGGTGTTGGAGTGTAAATGGTTAAAGAAGTCTCAAGAAAGATGTTTTGTTACATTTGCAGCAGATATCCCTAGATTAGGCTGAGATGATGGTGCCGGCGTTGCTGCGTGAGCGCCCCCGACAAGCACTCTTCTGTAGTGGGCTATGCAAGTAACACCAGTGCCTGTGCGCCTGCCCGCGAAGAGGCGTGTTGTCTCGGCAGCGTTTTGAAAAGACAACAATTTTTGTCTTTTCAGGCGGCTGTCGCGTGACGTCAGCGCACGTGAGCTGGTTCAGCCAATGAGGGCGAAACAGCTTCGTGACGCGTCCACCACGCCCCCACATCACCTCTTCAATCTCCTGCAGCCAAGTTCACAAATTGCTTGGGCTGCAGGGGTGCGCGCAGCTGCGCGCTCGCTCACACGCGGCCGCGCAGGGACCATAATCCCAGCCTTACATGGGATTTGTGGATGATTTTGTGTCTTGATTTCCCTCAAATCCTTGGAATTAAGACAATCCATGCACACAAACAAACCTGTTGAGTTAGTGAGGATTGAATACATAGCAAATGTATGTGCTAAAAATAAAGAGAACCTGATGAATAAGGCTAAGAGTCAGCGCACCCGCACTGCAGACAGGCGGTGCGCTGACATACACAGACCGCGATATGCGGTCTGTAGGGAGCGGGAGCGGGAGGTGGGCGGGAGTGGGAGGTTTGACAGGGAGGGGGGGCGTGGCTTAAGCGGAGGGACCCGGTACTCTTCCCCCCCCTCCCTCCACGAACTCGGGCTGGAGCTGCTGAGGGTAAGTATTAAACACACACGCAGGCACTCATACACACACACACACACACACAGGCACTCACGCACTCATACACACACACACATACACACACACAGACAGGCACGCACGCACTCAGACACACACACAGACAGGCACTCACGCTTTCACTCCACACTCCTCCCCGCTCCCCGAAGCCTCTCCTCCTCCCGAAGCCTCCCCTCCCCATTGGCTCACAGCCACACCACGTGACGCGTCAACGCTAGACATCACCATTTTCTTGTGTCCCCTAGCGGCTGACGCGTCACAGCGTGTAGTGCTCTGTGCCGCCAGGGGGGACCGGCTCGCGAGGATTCCCCTGCTGGTGGGGAACTCGCGACATGGCCGCCCGCGCCAACGAGCGCAGCGGGACCGAGGCCTAAGGAAAGTGGGAATGAAAGCTAGAGACTAACGTTTGAAGGAGCAACCCCTTTTTATTGTACATGGGTGGGAGTTGTGTTAACTTCACTCTGGGGACCCCCAGGTTCCTGAGTTACAAAGCCGAAAGGTAGCACTGGTCCTTCCATTTAATGAAATACCCTGCGTCACACGGGGTAATAGGAAGCTGGAAAATATGTGGTTGCGGCTTCCTATTGGCCTGCGTGACGCTGGAGATTTAAACCTCCATTTTGTTTACCCTGGAGCAGGGGTCTCCAGCTCCAGTCCTCAAGGGCCACCAACAGGTCAGGTTTTCAGGACATCCCTGCTTCAGCACAGGTGGCACCATCAGTGGCCCAGTCAATAATTGAGCCACCTGTGCTGAAGCGGGATATCCTGAAAACCTGACCTATTGGGGACCCTTGAGGACTGGAGCTGGCCACCAGTGATGTAGGGGAAACTGACAGGCTAGGTGAGCCAGATTGCTTGTAAATGTCTGCTGTCAGTTTCCATGTTTCTCTGTTCAGCCATACAGCGATGAAGCCACTGTTTGTCCCTGTAACATTCCCAGAGCATTTTGCAGACGAGCGCGGCTAATTGAGTTGTGATCTTTCCATCTGAGAGACAAATGACTGTAACTATTTATGAGCTAAGCATTTCCTGATCAGACCGTCATTCTGTTAAGGAGCTGTAACTAACGAGCTTTCTCTTTCTACTTCCCTAGCCTGGATAACTTGCTGCAGTGCGGGATCATTTATGCAGACAACTTGGTGGTTGTGGATAAAGAAAGCACGATGAGTGCAGAGGAAGACTATATGGCTGATGCAAAAACAATAGTCAATGTCCAAACTATGTTCAGGTAAGAGGCCTTAAAGCAGCACGTATGGCTTTTCAGTACCTAGGACAGTGGTTTTCAACCTTTCTTTGGTTAAAAGGAACCCCGTCAGTATATTGTGAAATTCTGAGGAACCCCAACCCTCTCTAATAGCGCGTCTGCGATCAGATGCATTGTAAGGAACCCCAACCCTGTCTTATAGCACATCTTCAATCAGATGCATTGTAAGGAACCCCCAACCCCCTCTAATAGTGAGTGAAATATGAAGTGAAAATATTTGAATCGTCTTCTACGCTTCATGTAGAGGGGCTTTCCAAGGGGGTCTCTGTTATTTTAAGAGGGCTCTATGGAATCATGATTTATAAGGGCCTGGGTATCCTCATTACTTTTTCTCCCTATCAATTACAACAGACACAGTCTCTTTAAAATCTTTGTTCCCCTTGACTTCCATTTCCGTCCTCTTCCACTGAGCAGATCAGAATCAGTAGTGAGAAACACATGTGAAGGGCTTTCTTTTGAGTAAATAGCTGTGTCAAGGCCCTCTCTTCTCTTGCTTGTAAAACAGTCTCTCCCGATTACGACGGGGTATTGCAAGCGAGGTGCCACCCCAACAGACACCTGAGCTGTGTCTCCTTGGACCTCAATCCACACTGGTGGATAGTAAGTCACCATACCATGTAACGCAGATTCTATTTGTTTGGTTTAGGTTTAGGTTTAGACCATTAAGGCCCAAATCCACATAGCTCAGTTATGGACTTAATGACGCGCTAACTTAAGTTACACATCGTTAAGTGGTAATGGGTCTCTTCATTGCTCAATAATGCAGTGTTTGAGGCTGTTTCCAGCCGTAACCACAGTTAGGTATGATTTAACAAACACGTTATTTACAGGGTTCTTTCCCTCTCCTATCTACTTTTTTTTTTTTTTAATTACTTTAATTAAACACCTCTGTGGGGTCTGGATGGGAGTAGCGCTACCTTTGGGTAAGACCAGCTTGACGTCATGCTATTTGAAGCTAACGAAAGGTGTAAGGAGATATACCAATTAGGTTAACATGGGAAGGATGTTGATCCAGGGAGTAATCTGATTGCCAATATTTGAAGTCAGGAAGGAATTTATTTTTCCCCTTATGAGATATTATTGGATGATATTTCACTGGGGGCTTTTGTTTGCCTTCCTCTGGATCAATATACTGTAAGTATGGATATAGGATAAAATATCCGTTGTCTAAATTTAGCACAGATTGAACTTGTCTGATTTTTCTTTCTAGCCTCATCTACTATGTAACTATGTTATATAAGACAGCGCTAACTTGACTTGCTGTTATACCTCAGGGAACGCAACGTCCGTTATGGATTTTGGGAACCATACATTTCATAACATACAATTTTCCTCTTAATTATCATCACCCATTCTTCACCAACTGACCTTCCCCTAGCTGTTTTCCCTGGACCACAATCTCCGTGCTTATGGGTGGTTGGTTGGGTATCCGGACAGTGCTCCATTCTCTGCCTTACATATTTCCCCCGGATGACTGCCACATACTGATTCTGTTTACTAACCAGATTTCTACCTTTGTAAACGAGACGAGGTGCAGAAAACTAAATACATGAGTACATCATTATTACAGATTTATGAAATAAATTGTTGCTGACAAAGTACTGTACAATTAAGTCACTGTTACATAGCTGAAACAATAACTCTTCTTCGCATGTTTGCTTCTCATTCCAGGTTGTTCCCAAGTCTCAGTATAATAACTGAGCTGACCCATCCTTCCAACATGCGTTTCATGCAGTTCAGAGCAAAGGACTGTTATTCACTTGCGCTTTCCAAGCTAGAAAAAGTAAGCCAATGTAACAGTAATTCTGTTAGTTACCTTTTCTGCAGTGATAAATAACACGAGCATATTTCCAAATCTCAGACCGGTCCTCCAAACTCGCCTTATCCCCATTCCACTGCAGTCTGGAACTCTGGGTAATGGCATGCAAATGAGCACTCGGTCGCAGATTTTAAAAAAAACAAGCCGCCCATAGGCACTTACCTGGTGCTGCCTTCGCGTGCCGTCCCATTGCCATGGCAACATGACGCCGTGTGATGTCACATTGCCCATTGCGCACGCGGCCGGCAACCGCCTATCGCACGTGGCAACCGCCCATCGCGCCCGGCAGGCGCCAATGTATGCCGCCCCCAAATTTTGCCGCCCTAAGCCCAGGTCTATCGGACCTCTTGGGAAATCCGCCACTGCTCACAGTTTTTGATTGGTACTTAACATGGATCCCTTTAAGATTATGCCTGCGGTTTCACACAGCTTTTCCTGCATTAGAGGGGCATCGCCAGCATACCTGCTCACACAGATCCGTTTTGGTGTGAGAGTGGCTGCTGGCCTCACATTGTGAAGCTGCTTATATACCGGCTATTTGCACTATTGTAAATACCCCTCCCTGTTGGTAAATGTTATTTCACAAGCGGTGAACTATAAATGGATTCTGGGCCTGAGCCCATCATCCCATGTTTTAGTGTTAAGATGAACTACTTCAGTTCTATTTATTTGGACTCACTTCTTTAATTATATCTTTTTTTAAATAAAACACTTATAAGTACATTCACATGTCCCCCAACCTGCCTTACCCCATAACCATACACCGTCTTACTTAGCAAGCTCCAAACCCACTACATTGTATATATGTGTCATTTCGGGTGGTACTGGGTTTGTGACCAAATGTATACAACAAGAGACAAAAAGGCCCCATTGTTGTATGTATGTATGTATGTATATATATATATATATACAACAATGGGGCCTTTTTGTCTCTTGTTGTATACATTTGGTCACAAACCCAGTTTGATTTTACTGGGAATGCAAGAGAGGCTATGGGATAGGCTAAACCATAATACTGAGTTAAGTTATGGTGAGTAAAAAAAGTGACAAAAACCCTCCACAGGAAAGCAAATTCCCAGTAAAATCAACCCCACACTGATGAGACCCATCAAGGTCGAAACAGCTGTCTGTGGGTGGTTTTCTGGGTATGCACCTTAACCCTGGCTGTGCTCAAAGCTGTGACCATGCAGCAAGCTTAAGCCTATAGGGAACCATGTTAAGAATGGTTATTGAGGCAAAAAGTGACACTGTGTGCTCATTTGCATGTCATTTCCCAGAATCCCTTGCTGCAGTGGAAGTGCTGTATGCTGGGTGATAATGGGGAAAGGCGGGGTTGCAGACCTGCCTAAGACATGCAGATGAGCATACAGTTATATTTGCATATATATATATATATATACAGTGTTCGACAAACCTATACTTTTGCTCGCCCCGGGCGAGTGGATTTAACCCCCGGGCGAGTAAATATTGGCCCAAGCAGCACACGTTTGGTACTAGGTGGCGAGTAGATTTTTTTGTTTGGCGAGTAGATTTTTGAGTGATTTGTCGAACACTGTATATATATATTTGTTCTACAACCAGTTTAATATACAGGGAATTGATAGAAGGATAAGAGTAGCAGTAACTGGTGAGAAGCCCCGTCTCATTTCATTGCACTGACCTAATCTGTATTTGTGTCTCTACGCAGAAAGAAAGGGAGAACGGGTCTAACTTGGCGTTCATGTTCCGCCTTCCCTTTGCCGCCGGCAGGGTGTTCAGCATCAGTATGTTGGATACATTACTATATCAGGTCAGGAAAATGTAAAGATCTGTTATGTCTCATGCCCTGGTTCCTTACATCCTACATAACCCCCCCACCCCCCTTATCCTTTACTAGAGAACAGCCTGTTGTTCATTTTCACACCAGGTTACCTGTTTCTACCTTATCTTATTTCCCACTTCCCCTCAACATTGCGACCAGATATCCCTCTTACAAACACTGTATATAATATGGTGTTTCTCTATTTCTGCCGTACCTGGTGAAGGACCCTGAGAGGTGGGAAAGCTTGTAACATCTCAACTTCTTGTTGGTCCAATATATGGTATCACACCCCCTACGCCGTCTCCCTCCTCTGTTACTACATGGAAGAACGGACCAACACGGCTCCCTCCTTTCTTTGGTTTCTACCCCGGTAATCTTTCGTGACCTCTGCTTTAATGCGATACCTCCAATTAATAAGACGTGTTAAAGTTTCCTAAGAGGTGTCCAGAAAGCGTCCTTTGTTGGTAGCTCAAGGTGTGGTATCAAAGTAAAGCTACCATGGTGTGTGGTCATGTTGAAATGGAAGAGGCATTAATGGAGACAACCGTTCTTTATTCCCTTGCAGTCCTTTGTGAAAGATTACATGATTACCATTACAAGGCTTCTGCTTGGTCTGGACACCACACCGGGATCTGGCTACCTCTGTGCTGTGAGTACTTCACCTGGTTACCGTATTACCTGCCGGTGTGCTTTACACATTGACTATAGGAATGCGAAGTGTTCCTCCAACACAATGAGGGGGAAAACGAATGTTTGCATTGAATGGACGCTCTTCCCAAAGGGTGAATAGTCTTTCACCTTCTTTATCAGCCACTCAAACGAATGCCCATTAACAATTATTCATAGCTACAGTATCATGCCTTTTGTGACTAGATCAAATAAATGCTTGCCCTTTTTTATTCTGCTGTCCTGAATGTGTTGTCATCTGACTTCAGGTTTTCTGAGCAGATACAGCGACTTAGAGTAGAAATCCAAGCAGATTTTTCTGCCCTCACCAGCTTCTCCCCGGCAAGTCCCCTCCTCACCAGCTTCTCCCCGGCATGTCTCCTCCTCACCAGCTTCTCCCCAGCATGTCCCCTCCTCACCAGCTTCTCCCCGGCATGTCCCCTCCTCCCCAGCTTCTCCTCTACATGTCCCCTCATCACCAGCTTCTTCTCTACATGTCCCCTCCTCACCAGCTTCCCACCTACATGTCCACTCCTCACCAGCTTCTCCTCTACATGTCCCCTCCTTACCAGCTTCCCCCCTACATGTCCCTTCCTCACCAGATTCTCACCGCATCCTCCCTGCCTCACCAGCTTTTCCCCTACATGTCCCTCTCCTCTAGAAATCCTCCCCAGGGAGGTCAGTACGCCGCACAGCCGTGGAATAAAGAGCTTCAGGAAAGGCTGATCAGTGTTGCATGAAACTTTAATAGAACATAGTGCAAACGGATCCTCTTGACGCGTTTCGGCCCGTCAGGCCTTTGTCAAAAGAGTGATCCGTTTGTAAAAACATGAAGCATATATAGCAAATGCAAGTTACAACACCTGTGGTCAAGCCCCAACCAAATGGGTAACAGGTGTACATCCTGACACTGCTGATAATGGCATGTGAAGTTAAAAACATAGCTGGGGTTAAAAATGACCAATCTATATGTTTAGCAAGAAAAAGCATATACAATACAATACATGTCTAACCAAAATCACTAGTATATTGGTCAAAAGAACTAAAAACATGTACATTAAAAGAAAAAGAAAAAAAGCACCAGTGTAAATAAAGTTTATGATGAAATACAACAATAATGCTATAAAATCACCCGGACTCCTAATTTTTGATTTTTGCAAGAGAAAATTGAGAGAGCTGTCATTAACAAATAGCTTGTTAGTCTTATTATTTACATAATAATTGTCTTAGTAATGAAACAA